>NW_009626354.1:1353-50962 GCF_000690535.1 Cariama cristata
GGAATGTAAAGCGGACTGGAGTTCTGGTTTGGCATACATAGCCCATTCTGACATTGATGTTTCTGCTTCTGGAGTTAATGGTTCATAGAATATAGTGTTGTTTGTGGTCGTATTTATTTAACTGAATTTATTATATGGAATTAGAAAAAAAAGTCCAGATTATGTCCTTTTAGGAACCAACTGTGATCAGATCTGCTGCCTCAGGTGCAGTCTTCCCCACCTAAAGAGTTACACAGGAGTGGGCTCTTCTGTATAGTAGAACATGTAGAGGTGTATAAAAAGGTTACTGTTTTTTAAGTCAGCTGGAGCTCTGCCACTGAATTACAAGGAAGGAGACTCAAATCCCCTGAAACCAGGTAACTGCTTAGTCAATTATCCAGGCAGTTTCTTTTTTTCAGACATATATAAACAATACCAAATAGTATATAAAAAAGTGCATTTATAATTGAGAATTTTAATATTTTTGTCAATGAAAACAGTTTTCATCTCACATGATTAATAAACATAGTAAAAATAAATCAGTGCAGTCCATTTGACTCTTGCTGAACCTTGTTTTGAAGAATTCAGAGATGATGTGTAAGGTAATCTGAAGGAGGAGCCTTTTCACATGTTCTGTAACATTAAGATCTATTAGAATATCACAATAGCCAGTTTGAGCTGTCAGAATAAGGCTAAATCTAGCACTGGAAACTTTAATTTGGGATGTTCTGGATTATATACCAGTTTGGATTCTGTGATCATCGTCCATAGGTAAATGGGGTCTGTGTGAGAGTGTCTGAGAGCAAGGTGGTCTCCAGTTGTCATTTCTAACTTAAAATACATGCTTCTGTTTAAATTCTGGATATTCTAGGTTATGTTTCAACATATGAGCAAGGTTGGTAATGTAAGAGAGTCCTTTAAGGTCACTAAACTGTTATCCTTTGACTTCCTCTTAGGAAGTAATCTTTTCAGGTTGATGTTACTACAAATGAAGTAACATGTGAATGCAATGCTTGGGCGAGGTTGCAGAATGACGGTCCAGTATAAGATGTATTGCAAAAAGGAGCAGAGCTGTTACGGTAATGGCTCTTCACCTGCTTCTGCAGCGACCACCTCTGGAGGGTAATGCAGTTCAGTCTTTGTGACTGCTCGCTGCTTGACCTCATTGTTGAAGCTGTCAACAAGTGTGACAGTTTTGCTGTGGTTTGATAAGACAGTGGAAATTGTATTAGGATCAACAAATAACCGTCACGGTATATATGTAGTAACTTGCAGTCATAACTGATTTGGGATTCATTACACTAACCTAAATACAAAATGCTTAGCGTTTTCCATTCAGTCACTGTTTAAAATGCCATTATTTACCATGGGAGTAAGATTGGGTTCATAATGTCATTTAAATATGTTGTATTCTGTGTGACTGTGGAGAGCCATACTAATATTAGTGTAATAAGGACTCATCTTCTTTTTCACTCAGATTCAGAGGTGTAATACAGATGTATAATACATTTCAATTACAAGTATTTGCCCTTACTTGTTACGTATTTTTAATTTACACATTTCTGCTAAAACCACGATCACTATATTTAGCATATATCACTTTTTTGAAAAGTGTTTTTTATGTGGCATGTCCTCTTGACTTTTTAAATTCAATTCCTCTGCCATACGGCCAGTCCAGCATCCCTTATGGCAGGTGGGGGTCTTCCCATTCAACTGAAGACTCAAGCCAGCAGAGCAGCTGTAGGAGCAGCATACGAAGGAGACTGATGGTTACTGGTATTTTGGACTGTTTTTTCTCTGCCTTTTTCTGTGTATAGCTCAAACATCCTGCATGCCACTTTATTTCTTACCACCTTTTTCCTCCTTTCACTGACTCTATCATATTGCATCTTCTCTCTGCTTTTGTCTTTTGTGACGCTAATCTTGCTTATTTTTCCCTTATTCATAAAAGAAAATGGAAGGAACATAGTGTTCTGCCATTGCAGTGATCATTTCTCTGCTTTGCTGTGTTATTTTTCTCCCGTATCCTTTGTTGAGTTTCTGGAGACTGTAAGCTGCTGGGGGCAGAGGCCGTCTGTTGCTGTATGGTTGTACAGCATCTAGCATAGTTTGCTGTTGGATTTCACCTGGTCTGTGGACACTCATAATACATAGTAATACTAGGATTATTTCGACTTTGTGAGGACAACCTTTTTTCTGGTTCTTTGGTAGAAAAGCAAAACGTTTCTTACTCAGAGCTTATCTTTACTGTATTGCTGTTCTGAGGTATATCTCAGTTTGAGTATGAGCCCCCAGCATGAGTAGTTTTTGGTAAAAGTTCAAGATACCTTGCCTAATCCAGCAGGGATGGGATGGATTAAAATTTAGTGACTACCGGTAGTTAGCAATCTAGTACCTTGAACAAGAACCCAAACAAAAAAGTGTCAGCTTCAAGACATTTCAGTGGAAACTTCAGATATGGCAACACCAAAAAAATGTTCCGGTTTCACCATGTTGATCAAGTAAGACAGAAGGGAAAAGAAAATCCGAAAATGCATAGTGAGTTCATTTTGCTACTTTGATGTTTTCCCCCTAAATATTTTGTTGTTTTGATCTCCTTTTACTTTTCAGCCCTCAACTGTCTGGCTTTGTTTTAGCATCTTTTGCGTCACATGAAAATTTGTAATCAGTCCAAATAGAATTTTCAAAAGAGTGTTTCAAGCAGCCAGTAAATCAGCTGATGTACAGTGCATATAGCTTGGAGTCACGGTTTGGAGGCAGCCAGCCCAGTCACTGACCGACTATTCCTGTCACTTGGCACAGCCTGCGCCGTGTTTTGCAGTGCGTACTTTCCACTTGTGCTATGGAGTACCGCGAGTGCACTCTCAGTGTAGCTCTTCTCTTCAATCTCGCGTCTTTTATGAGTAGCTTCTTCAGCTTCAGGGAGAGCAGTGATTTGAAGCATCCCTGTCTGAGAAAGGCACGGTAGGACTGGATGCTTTGCTAATCAGTAGGATCTGTTTTGGGTCTGAAGAATATCCAGAGGTGTTTGACCTGAAACGCTCCCCCTCAAGACTGTGTGTCTGGGACTTCCCCCATGCTGTCTTTCCTCTCTCTTTTTCTTTGAAGGAGAGGGTTTAGTTAGCTTTTTTTAAGTGTCATGTGGAGCACGTAGAGGGGCTCTTTGTGGACATGACTTTAAGGGTAGGAGGAGTGAGTGGCCCAAACAACTGCTGAGTATTTTTTCCTTATATCAGTCTTGTGGAGGATACCTGGAAAAATAAACAGAACAAACCCAGTGACTCCCTCCCTGTATGGTGATCAGATGACCGGAAGGATTTCAATGGGATGAATGCAGCTAACTGAGTGAAAAGTGGAAACAACAACATTAATAGGATGCTATACTTCATTTTCAGAGTTTTGTGTCTAAGAGGAAAAAAAAATGTAGCTGTTAAGGATTTGCTTGATTAATTTTATAATTTAACTCCAGGCCTTAATAGAAAGAGATATACTGATCTCAGAAGTAGTACCACTATAAATATATTTACATGTAAGCTGTATTCTACAGTCCACCTTATATATATTTGTCTGCTCGTACTTTGGCATTTCATTCATCTTGAACTACAGGAATAGATTGGCCACTTCTATTTTCCGTTCTTGTGTATTGACATAAGAGATCAGCAACCTTTCAAGAGTTGTTCGTCTTAGATTTCTTTCTGAAATCGGGCGAGAATATTGGCAACAGAAATTCATCCACAGCTGTGGGGTGCTGCTGCACAGAAAGGGAAGAAGACCTTGTGAACTGTCTTACCAGTATTAACGTGCCTGTGTTTGAGGCAGCTCCTAAAAAGGAGTCGCTGCCCCTGCTGCTGGCTGTTCCAGGGGTGCTGTGTGCCATGCACCTCTGCCGTGAGCCACCTGGGCACCTCTGCTCTGCTTTGCTGACCCACAGACTAACGCTGCTGGTGACCAAGATTGCTTTTGAATGCTTGCGTGAAAAGTACTTGAACTGTCTCCTGAAATAATTCTCTGCTCAGTATTAGCCTTTGACATATTCTGATGTCATTTTGGTATCGGAGCGAACATGCTAAACCAGATGGGATGTATTCTGCCCTCAGATATGCATGAATGATCAAATCGGTCAAATTCTGTGCATTTATACACAATTTCTGTTGAAGTCGGTTTGGATGAAGTACGTGTTGCACGCAAGTGGGACTTGACCCAGTGGGGCTTGTACAGATGAAGGCTAGGAAATGAATGTGAGGCCAGTAGTCACAAAAGGGTGAAGAAAAAGAACATTCTTCAGTTAAAAATTAAACCAAACTGTTTCTTAAATATATTATGTTTCAGTACTTATATAGTCTTCTTAGTAAACAGTATTTTGAGAGATTGAAGAGCTTAATCGGATGACATGCCCAAATTGCAGGCTGAAATGTAGAATCATATTCCCACAACCGTAATTTATTCCTGTTGGAATGTCCATTTTTGATAATTTTCCCACAAAACCTAGTTTTACCTGTTTTCCCTTGGAATGAGTATTATAATTTTGGGACTTGTAATTTATCTTTTATGTATGTATACTCATTATTTTCGGTAACATAGTAGATTTTTGAAATACTGCCAGAGACGAAGGCAAATTTTTTAGAGTGAGGAATTAGTTTTGTGCTTTTAGATATTTATTTAAAATTTCCTTCCCTGGAGATAATTACTTAAATAGATTAGATACCTCTGCAGGTGTTTCGGGATAAATACAGGTAGTGTCGAGCCAAAACAGTATATTTTTCAGGGAAAAGATTTGGTTTTACTTAACAAAAATGTATCCATTTAAATATTTTATCCAAATGTGATAATGTTTTATATATTCAGGCAAGATCGTATGTAGGATTACAATAATGCATTTAGCCTTGACAAATGTTCAGTCTATTTGTAAATCTTGAGTATTGCAGTGTTTAAAATATATTGGATATATTGTAAAGTGGAAGTTTTAGGTGAAAACAAAGCAATATTATTAAGTTATGTTTATTTTTTAAATTGAATAAATGAACAGTTATTTGTATGGATGAGAATTTGATTCAGAAAATGATACTGCTGATGAGCCAAAATAAAATTAAATCTTCATGAATAGAATATTCAGTTACTGTAGTTTTGGGAACCTACGTAGGGAAATGAGAAAAGGTCATTTAAAATCATATAATCATCATTCAAAATAAGACTAGCTAAGGTGGCTTCTAAGTGATAACTCCTTTAAATAAATAGAGAATTAGATTTCGTAGGTAAAAGTGCAAATTTGTGTTTTCTGACCTCATTCATCTATCTCTTTTTCTGGATGCCTGGTCAGAACTTCAGCGTATAGTAGGTACAGTACATTTTTGGATGAAACTCCACGGAAGGGTACGTTAGGGCATAGTTCCAAAAGACTATTTATCTCATTTCCTACTTGCTGTGTCTATATAATCTTTTTATGACAATTAAAGCTAACGAGTATGTTAGTGTGTTTTATAAATAAAGTAATGAGAGAAACATGTATAATATTTGTGTTTGAGAGCAATGGAAGAAAAGTAATTTGAAGAAAAAAATTAATTTCAGGAAGAATTTTGTCATACCGTATTTGACAGGTCATTATAATCAGCAAAGGAGAACAATGATGTGCGTTTTAGTGTGGTGAGAAATATCTTGGGGAATTATTTTGGTGTTTTTTTTCTAATGCAGGTTAAGGAAATTGTAATTACAGAGAAATGAGAGGTCTTAATTAAGTCACTAAATTTTTTTCATGTTACAAAACAGATTTCTCAGTGCCGTGTAGATGTGCAGTTAACAAATATGTGATATATATGGTAAGGCACTGAAGTATTCATTGATAGGTGAAATAGGAGATTCTAAACAGGATAGATCTTGCCTTTCTTCTCACTGAAGTAAGCAGGATTTGGGGGCATACAGGTAATTCAGAATTATGTCCCCTGGTTTTGGTTATATGGGTGGGAATAGCTCAGACTTCCAGGGAAAAGATACGATCACAGAACTGAGTATTATTTGACTGATAACAGTTAGCAAATTTAGATTTGCTGGCACAGAAAACCATCTCAGACGTGTTTTAAAAAGGCCATCCAAAGAGTCCCCTTACTAAATCACGGATTTGGTATAACTTCTTTCAGCAGAAGCCACTGAAGAGAGCAGAGACTGGAAAACGGGATGCTTAAGATCTCTTTCAATTAAAGATAAATCATAGGCAAAGGTTTTTGCAAATACCATAGTGGAGCATATGTGCTCTAGTTACCAGATGAAGACTGTGAAATCCATGGTAAGAGCCATGGTAAAGAGGCATTTGTAAAGGTTTTATTCCAATTTTTGACCTTAAGACAACTTTATAGACCAGTACAGCAATATACCTACATGTTATGCCCTAAGGAGCAGATGGAGCAAGTATATGTTGCCATCTCATGGTACTCACAGAATGGATCGGTGAGTACATTTCATTTTCTTTGTGGAGATAAATCTGCATTAAAAAACTCACCCTCATTTGTACATTTATTTTCTGCTTAAAACAGGGGATTTCTTAGCCTGAGTGGATACGAAGTGGTGGCCTCTGCAGGGGAGGCCTGAGGGGCGCGGGCAGGCCAGGGAAGCGCGCCGTGCCTGGCGCGGGCGGCAGCCCCTCGCTCTGTGCTGGGCACGGAGGGCTGCAGGCTTGAAGGCTGTCACCCTGGCACGCTCCACCACCACTGAACTGGCATTTAGGAAAACTAATGCTCTCTAATGCCATCCTGCTGCTGTAACTGAAGTAGGGTTAGGTTTCCCCACGGGATTTCTAGGTCGCTCCATTCATCATGAAGAGCTCTGGGAAGTTTGTAAGGGCGGTAAACACCTTAAATGGCACCACAGGTTATGAGATTACAATTGAGATGTCCTTGAGGAGTCTGTTTGGTTTTTAATGCTGTTGTTTAGTTCTCATTGAGACAAATTGTGGGTACATAAAGCATTTGCTTTGGGAAAAGGACTTATAAGTGGATATTTCACTTCAATGCATTGCAGGTTTTTTTGTTTATTTTTTAAAGGCAATGGGAAATGTTTCTGTCTACAACAAATCGTATTCGTTTAGAAAGCCTAATGATTCCATCAGTAGAAACGTGCATGATTGACCTTAAAATCTACAGGTGTCTCAATGACATTTGATTATGCTGCCTTCACTTTAAAGTCCTCATTTGTCAGGTGAGTCCAAGCCAGTCTGCTAAGGGGAGACTTGGTGGTTTGAGTTTGCCAGGACTTGCGTTCTGTTTCAGAAAATCAAGAGGAGGAAGAGGAGAGTGTATCCCTTTGGAAAAGCTCTCATCTGCAGAGTGATTTGCCTGGCTCTTCCTTTCCCACAGAATAAATGCCTTTTTAGGATTATTTCAGTATACGGAAGATAGCAGACTAATTCCATTGATTGACTTGTATCTGGAGTATCTGAAATGGGTATTTTAGATGGCAAAAAACCTTTAGCAGTTTCAGCCTATTTCTCATAGTAAGTGATTGCTTTACTGGTCCCAGTATGTTCGCTTATTGCTAGTCAGTCTATAACAAGATTTTGGGGGCGGGGACGGACGGACGGGACCAAAAATAGTTATTTGTGATAATGAAGACAATCGCTAGTGGTTATAGGAATGTTACTGTGACAATTGGGACCCTTGCTGCAGGATACTCTGTAGCACTTTTTAAAGGTTTAAATAAAGGGTCTACCTCCTGGTGTACAGGATGACCTGACGGTTTGTGAAGAGCACTGTAGTGCAGTATAGGGGAAGACCGGAACCCTTGATAAAGCTCTTGCAAGGGTTTCTGCTTAACAGTATCCAAGATCTACACAAGAAGCAAGTGTGTCACTATGTGGTCTATCACAAACTCTCATGCTCTTAAGGTATTTTACTGCTATTTTCTTACTGGCTATCCCTGAAAAAATATGGCTTTGATGTTTTATGGCTGCATGAAAACACCTTTTTTTTTTGATCCTGCATTTTGTTTCTTCATTGCCTCCCCAAATCCCAGCTTGTCAGACTGTCTGAACAAAACTAACATGTTTTCTGTAGCTGCCTCTTTGCCACTGATCATGGTACTGCCGACGTTTCCAGTGTCCTCTTCTTTCTATATGTTATCTCACTGTTATTAGTGCAAAATCTGGCAGCTGCCCCTCTTAAACTCTTGCTGGAGTGTGCTCTAGCCATGTTGTGCTTCTTGACCTCTGGATTTTTTGTAATGTAGTGAAGTTCATTGCTCAACAGATAACTCCTTCACAGTTTTCTCTCTTAGTGTATAACTTCTTTTTTATTATCATTATCATCATGAGTATTTTATCCTGGTTTCTAATTTTTATTTCAGTGACATCTGCTTGAGCCATGTTTTCAAGTCTAGATTCAAATTGTGTGTTGCTGGAATGATTTTCAAGAATGTTGAAAATTGTTGTTTCAGTGTTGTTTTTAGGCTGGAGACAAAGGGTAGATGATGGAGGGAACAGTGGAGACAATGGAATGAGATAAGGCGAGAGACAGTGGATGTGAGAGTGAGCTTAAGGATGAACATAGAATAAAGCAGAATCTGTGAGTGAAGAAAGATTAAAATAAAACATTGTCTTGAAATTGAAAAAAGAGAACTAGGATGCATAAAAAAGCTGGAAAATTCATGTAAAGGAGGGAAATAATTGTGCCAGCTATACAAGAAGGCTGTGAGATGAAAATAGCAGAAATTTCAGGCTGAAGAAGTAAAAAAAAAAATCTTAATACAAAGATTTAGTTGGGGACCTTATCACAGGAATTAAATATACGTCTGGGTTTAAGCACCTGCCTAGTCCAATAATTCCTCAGGAGAGATACTGCAATCCACATAGTTTATGGCCTGATGCAAAGCCTTCTGAAGATGGTGAAGCATTGTCCAGTGTACACAGTGGGCTTTGGGTCAGAGCTCTGTGAATACGTGAACACATGCTGGAGAAAGTAGCAGAAAAATAATGTATGGAGAACATTCCTGCCATCAGTAAGAAGATGGCTTAGCTGATTTAATAGCTTTTTCTCAGACTGTGATTCTAACAGCCAGGTTTGTGATATTTATTTTAGTATTCATGTTCTTGCAGTCCTTTTTACATTTCTCTGTTTTTCCCTGGCAGACATCCCGCAGCTCCATAAGTCTGGGGGAAGAGGATGGTTAGCATGTTGTTGCTGTGGGGATTTGAGTCTTAATGCTCTGTGTTGGTAATGCTGGGCATATAATTTTAAAACTTGCATGCTATAGAAGCAGATAATTATTTCCCTGCTGCATTTTGTACTCGGGTTTGGGAAAGGAAGAAATTTCAGAATACTAAAAGAAAGAAAAAGTTACGATTTGGGGGACTATTGGAAATGGAAACAGAAAGAGGGGAGTAATGGGTGTCAGTCTGGTTATCAGTCAAGCTGGAAAGAGACAGCTTGTTCTGTCGAACACCAAGAATGTTAGTAGTCAGCCAACCACTTATGCAGAAAGAAAACCCTAGACTGAAAGGTAAGGTTCAAAGACATCTGTGTATGTTTCTGAAATGAGCTTGAATTAAGCTTGCTATTGAATTATGCTTACTGATTATGTGTGTTACATATCTGATTTTTGTATAGCACAGGCTATTCATATGATTGCTAGTTATTTTATTTTTATTGCAGGATCTGGCTCTTTCTTTTCTTTTCCAGTCTTGGATGCTTTTTATGTGTCCAGGATTGACGTTGGGTGACTGTCATTTCGCAGAAGGCTTAGCAGCGCTGTGGCATATCCTTTTTTTTCTTTTTTTTCCCCTCTTCTTTTTGTCTTATTTTTTTTTTCCCTTAGCTCAAGTGAAATATGTTGTCTTCCCATTTTCTACATGTTTATGTTGTGAACTTCTTGCTGAATGTCTGTGGCTAGCATCCTCTCAAGCTGGCCTAATGGTGTGATTCACACACTCTCCCATGTGCAGGGATTCATTTCCTGCTTTAAAAGAACTCTTCACCACAAAAGGGTGTATCAGTGGTGTACTCGTTGTGGTTGGTTTCTACTTGCAGACAAATTTATTCCTTTGAGTTAGTTTGTGTTGGTAAGTGCTATTTTCCCCTTTTACTCAGAAAGAGGAAGCAGGGCTTAGGAGTGGATATTGGGATACCTGCATACATCTGCTGTTTCTGCACCAGATTTGATGTATAACTTGAGAGGAGTCATAAAAGAGAGGACCCAAAGACCAGGCTGAAAACAAGCCGTTTTCTCAGCTGCTCTGAGCTCCTGAGAACTTGCTAAAGCCAAAGCGAGATTTTAGGTCCCTCAGGCAGTGCCTTAACTCCTTTGTAGCTGCGGTTCAGTTGTGTGTAAAGTGGGCATAATCCCCGAGTTATAAAACAAAGGCTGTGTTTTTCAGGTAGTTTGAAATCCTCATGTAGAGCTGTGGAATCATAAATTATTAATCTTACTGGAGAATATTTCTAGAGGTCACCAGTTCTAATAGTTTCTTTCAAACAGAAGTAGGTTCACTTAGAAGAGTTTGCCCCCATAAAATCTCTGACCTTGCCTATTCAAACTTCTTTACAAATGCATCATTTAATACAGGAAGCTCCTCAGGGAGGGTTCTTCACATCTGCCGTCATAATTTCTTATTTCCTAAATGCAGCAATTTGTACTTGATTATTCTTACAAGGATGGTGCCTCCCTTCCCTCCCCCTGCTCTGGCACATTCCTTTGTGCTGCTGCTCGGTCCATAGCCTGAATGTGGCATCTGAGAGTGTTTAAAATCCAGAATTTTTTTTGTTGTTATTCTACCATTTCCTTACCACTCAATTCTAGGGGAGGGCATGAAGTGATCTGCTCTTTTATTCTCAGACTGTTTTCCTGCGGGTTGTTAGTGACAGCAAGTTGTCATCATTTTACAACCATTCAGCAAGTAACAAACTGAGCTGAATCTCTCATTTCAGTTTCCCAGGAAGAAGATTTCCCAAAACAAAAATACACCACCACTTCTTGGAGCACTTAACATCTGTAGTAGTTAAGCAAAGGACTGAAGCCCAGATTTTTAAAGATGCTTAGGTGCTTGATTGCTGCTTGAACTGAATTGGACCTAAGTACCTGTAAATAGCTTTAAAAATTTGAGTGACTCTGAAGACCTCCCTCATCTATCACTCTTGGCAGTGGTCTCTTCAGAATGGAAGTAAGGCACATCAGCAAGGTCACATAAAATACTTGTAGTCCTGCTTTCCAGAAACCGCACATATTAAGTGAATTGCTAAATTCTAGCATGACTTTTCATGAAATATATCTTCTGAAGCAGATTACTTGTATTCCGAAGAAGAAAAGAGCCCTTGCTTGCATAAAAGTAAATATTTAAGACAGACAACTTTTAAAAAGGATGCAAAGTTATACTGTAAAAATACCCACCTTTATAGCTTATAATCCATTTTTTATTAAAACTGGGAAATAAAAAGTAAAATTCACATTTAAATTACTTTCTGCTGTTTCTAGGGGATATTCTTTGCATTCCAGTTCGTTTCACTTTGCTGTTCCTCTACCCATTTTCAATGCTGCTGTTCTAGACTTGCATAACCTTCAGGGAAAAATTTATTCCCAAACATAAAACCTGTATGGATTTTACTTTTTTAATGTTTAATAACATTTAACTGTGTGTTAGCCATTGAATCACTTTCTTTTCCAGTGAATCCAGAATGTTGGGCTCGTGCTGACTGAGAAGAGAATGTATTTGGAGGGGGGAGCCCTTCATATCTGTGTCAGGGGTCCCTGCAGTGATACTGTAAAACCAGGAGCAAGTGCACAGAACGCTGTTTGCTCTGTTCCTTAGGATGTAAAGAACAACCACTTGCAATGCTTCCCCGTAATAAATGGCACAGACTTTCTGAAGAATTGGTTAAACTGATTCTTGTTTAATTAACTCACATTTTAGTCGTGCACAGCCGTGTATTCAGTTTCAGATTTGGTGGGGTTTTTTTGAAGGAGGATGGGGAATAAACATTCAGCAATGCAATAAAAAAAGAAAGGGAAGTAAACGATTGTGTTGAAGAAACATTATTATTTGACGGA
Source organism: Cariama cristata (assembly GCF_000690535.1). Taxonomy (NCBI): domain Eukaryota; kingdom Metazoa; phylum Chordata; class Aves; order Cariamiformes; family Cariamidae; genus Cariama; species Cariama cristata. The sequence goes on from NW_009626354.1 coordinate 13,354, forward strand.
CCATTATGAATGACTGCCATGTCTTTTAGATTTGTATTACATGTCTGAAATCATTTGAGTGAGTTGCCCCTTTGTTCTTTAGCAAGTTTACTTCCACCTCCTGCTTCCAACCCCCGACTTGTGATGAGTTCTTTCAGCGGTGTGTCTTTGTCCCTCCATATGCCCCCTTCATCTTCATCCCATATTGCATAAGGCAAATTCCACATAGATTAACTTTCAAACATTTTTGCTCCATCTCTTCAATTTACTTTTAGGTTTTTCGAAGGAGAGTGTGCTGATTAGGTAAGGAGATGTCATGGTCTTCTTCCATCGATGTAGGAAGATAGCAGATATGATCGCCTGAAAAAGCCAAACTACACAGTGCAAGCATGGCTTTTGCCCAGTCGCACATTATGGCAGCTAGAAGGCATCAGCACAGTAGACTCATAATTGAAGTGGATGAGTACAGCTCCAACCCCACACAGGCTTTCACGTTCTACAACATTAACCAGGGACGTTTTCAGCCCCCACATGTGCAAATGTAAGTATTATAGTTTTGTTATTGCTCTAGCACAGCCTTCTGAATTGTTATTGCCTTGTCGATGTGGTATTTGATGGACCAGTCAAAAAGAATTCAAAGAACGCTGTTTTGCTGCCTTTCTAATAATAATTGCTATAATGATACAAAATCAGTCCATTTGGAAAGTATAAGTACTTTGTTAAAGGATGGGAGAAAGATCACTCCACTAGCGTAACTTTAATGCATAGTACTTGCGTATTAAAAAGAGAAATAAACAAGCAGTGGTAATAAAATAAGAGATGCTACAAGGATGATACTTTCTGCAATCTTAATAATGTTTGTTTGCATTGTGCACTTGCTTATTGATGTAAATAGCTGCTGAAAATACCAAGCCTGTATCTGTACAACACATACCGTTTGGTTAGTTATATTACAGCTACATACAGGGAAAAATCACACCAATAAATAAAATAATGTGGGCACCCATCCGACAACTTACTTTCATACCGATGTGCCGAAGATGCCAAGTGCTTAAAGAGTAATTAAAATAATGTGTTTGTTTCTGACTTCTTATATAATGACAACATCAGTAAAATTAACTGCTCTAAATGATTTACTTGTAAAGCGGAGAATTATAATTACAAAATGAAACCTGCCATAAAGTTTAGAGCCAGAAGGAAGAGCAAAACAGTAAAGCTATTACAAATAAATTAAGTATAAAATTCTACTGTAAAGTATTTTTATAGGGAATAAAAATGTCTGCATCATTTTATTGTGTTTATTAAAGAGAGAAGCAGCCTTATCTTTAGATGAGAAGGCTGGTTTTCTTTTTTTAAATGACACTTTTTTTTTCTTTAGGAAGTCTGAATAAATAATCACCTCATTCAGATTTTTGGTATTTAATATGATTTGATAATTTACAAACATAGGCCGTGATTTCTGCAGTTAAAAAACTCAGCTGTTATGACTGGTTGAATGCTATGTCTGTATTTAGTGAATGCGTATGTATATTCTTTGGCAAAATTAGATACTATATTAAAAAATCTGAAGACTAACATATATACCAGGATGGTGAGCAAACACTCAGTTTTTGGGTACAGTGTATTAGCTTATAGTCTGTGTTGGGGGTTTTTAGGTACTATTGAAATGCAAACAGTGAAGTGAGTTGGGTGCTAGCACTGGGAAACATCTTTTGTTTATAGAGCTGACAAATGGTAGCAAAAGTACAAATAAACAAATGTGGGTTCAGAAATACTTTTACAAATGAAAATGCCAAATGCAGGTTGCTTTATTTGTCGAGGCTTAGCTATTCTTTGTGGCTATTCAGACAGTTTCGGAGCACTCATGAAGTAGTTCACTGGTCTTAAAAGCTGAATGTTTTTTACTGGGCTGAAAATAAGTTATTTATTAGTATCCACTTGGTACGCAACAATATGCTGTTTAAACTTCTAACCAGTAACAAATCATACTACCAGGGGGCTTAAACAATCAACTGCATGATAGAAGTTCAGCACCTAAGCAAGTAGTTGAAAATAAGCTATCCTTAGAAAATGGTCCCTCAGAAGAGTTTAGCAATCCCTCATGAATGATTAATACTATTGAAGAAGCTTGTGCAAACAGAAAAACAGGCTAAATCAATTGAAACATTTACCACAATCTGACCTACTCTTTCGCTCGGTACAGAAATTGTAAATAATGTTTCTGAATACCAGCAGGATTGCTTTTGCCTCCTACCAATGAATAGAATAGTAACAAAGAAGGGAAAAGTACACATAAAAAGTGTAACAAAAGCACCTTTTATTCACATGATTGTTATGGGTGAAATCTTAGCCTTGCTTTGGTCCGTGCAAGTTTTGTCATTAACTTCAGGGAGGCGAGCGGTTTGCCATGTCTTTGTGTATAGTTCAAAATACACAGATTAGTAATGCTGCAGGTAATCATAAACAGATTTCACGTAGACCTGTTAACATCTGAACTCGTAGTAAACTACTTCAACCACAGGGTCTTTTTTTGTGCTCCTTTTCTTCTGAATTCAATCTTCCAGCTCTTCCTTGGTCCTCTGTGCAGTTCCATATTTCTTGTTTCACTTTTTAGCACCCATAAGATGCTGACAGCCCTTTTCTAGCCTCATCTGAGTCTGGCATTCCTGTGCTTGTGAGATGACTGGGTTGCCACTGACAAGAAGGGTGTTAAATTCTGCCAGTGTTTTCAAGTCCATCAGTCATTTCTGGGAAGTTCCTCTCTTGTTCCTTTGTGAAACCACTGAAATCTACTGTATAAACTAACCTCTGGCAGTGTTTTTGCTCTGAGATTTTTTTTTAACCTTGCTTTTCAGTTTCTCTGCAAGTTTTCATACTGGTTTAGAGAAAAACAAAAGCATTTGCACAAAAATAATCAGCAGATCTTTTATTCCTCTGCTCACACTGCAAGCAGTGAATTGGGTGTTGGTGTGACAGCTGCTGTGGGAATGCGTTACACAAGAATATGAGGATTGAACCTCCAGAAATTATTTCCAGTAATACAACTTAGATGTGTTTGTGAAACCTGACATATGTTTTCACCTATATACAGCCTTAGTGTGTGCATATCACTTCAACGTGAAAAATCTGCATGTCATTTATTTGTTTTTTTGTATTGATGCCATTTTCCCATGAAAATTCTCTGGCCCAGTGCACAGCATTTAAAAGTTATATATACCTCAGCAACCAGGAAAATGCCATCCAAATCTTCCCCATGCCCATCCAAACTATAAGAAAAAGCATGTACATTATGTGCTGCATGGGTTGCCATGGTAAGTCTGGTTTTTTTTCCATTCAGCTTCAGGGGAGCAACATGTGAAATGCATGCTACTCCCCAACACCCAGCTTACTGCTGGGCTGAGCTTTAAAAGATTTCTGAAGGAGAAGCAGCACCTGCTTTGAAGGCTACCCTACCATGACAAGTCAAAAAGTGATACTTTAGACCAGTCCATATCCTTATGTTGTGCCAGGGTAGTATGCGTAATTTAAAGCTGGCTTACTAATATGACCTGTAACTCACTTTGGGAAGTGCTGGGCATGGAGAGCAATAATCAGAAGTTTTTTTACTGAACTGATGTTTAATCTTTTTAGCTTGAACGGCTGCAACACTAGCCAGGGTCAGCTCCTCGTCATTTTTATGCAGCCATCCCAGTTCATTTTGTGGAGGAACTCCATGAACCCTTCACACAGCTCTCACCGTATGACAAGCCTCACTCAGGAGTCTAAAACCCACCCTTCCCTGTCCATATTCCTTTGCACCCCTGCTACCTCACTCACCACCCATGGAGCTCGCTCTATGGCAGCTCTCTTCCCTCCAAAACAGAGGCATTTTTAACATGCGATGGCAGTCAAACAGCTGCACTGTTTGAGGTTGTGAGCTCCTATGCCTAACTCGCCCTGCATCTAACTTTTTTTTTCATCTGCCCTTCTGTGAATGCCTGTGGTCCTCTCACAGCATACACACCCCCTCAGCCCTACACACAGAGTGTGCAGCTGCTCTCTCGCAGGGTCCAAACGTTCCACTCTTTGTCAGCCAAGTTTTACGATTTCCAGTACATGCTTGCTTACATATCTCACTAGCGTGTACATACTGCTGGGTATTCATTAAGTATGATTTGATCACAGCTGGTTTTACTCCTTACCTCATGTTTCTACTTTCTGCTCAAAACCTGGAACTTCAGGAAGATGACTACAAGGTACTTGTACTAAAAGGCTGTTTCTCCAGGACTGCTATAAAACCCCCAACATTTCTTCTTCCTAGAAAGGTATAGGATAGACAGGCACAAAATAGTTTGTTCGTACTCTAGTTTTGTACTTATATTGTAGAAAATGCTAAGAACTCTTTCTATATTTAACAAGATTTGAATCTTTTAGATTTATTCCTCACTCTCTCACTAATCTTGTGAAGCTGTCAAAACCACCTCAGTTTACCCGCCTATAAATTTCATAGAATTCTTTGACTTAGAGAAGAGATTGCATGATTAAAGATTATTATCTTATGTCTTTGAAGCAATAAAATGCCTTTTGAAAATTTACCCAGTAAACAGGGGTAGTATTATTAATGGCAAAGATCTCTAACTTTTTTTCTGAGTTTATTTATATAAAGGTAAGCTCCTGAATTGAAACACAACCAGCAAGGGATAGGAATATGTATTACATACTGCAACAGTGAACAAAACTAATTTTGTTTGTCATTTCAGAATAAATGTTGTAACAGTAAAATAATTCATAACAGTTCTGTGTATCTCTCTGGTTTCTAGTGACATAGATATAAGTCTTACATCTCTGGCTTTTTCATTTTATTCCACCAGAATTCCCTAACTGGAATAGCAGATATGGTATAGCTGCATCTAGATACATTTGTTTCTATATATTCTAACAAAATAGAGCAGCCTTCCAGTACCTAAAGGGGCCTACAAGAAGGGTGGGGAGGGACTTTTTATGAGGGCATGTAAGGATAGAATGAGGGGCAATGGCTTTAAACTGGAAGAGGGAAGATTTAGATGAGATATAAGGATGAAATTCTTCACGGTGAGGGTGGTGAGGCACTGGAGGAGGTTGCCCAGAGAAGCTGTGGCTGCCCCATCCCTGGAAGTGTTCAAGGCCAGGTTGGATGGGGCTTTGAGCAACCTGGTCTGGTGGAAGGTGTCCTTGCCCATGGCAGGGAGGTTGGAATGAGGTGGGCTTTAAGGTCCCTTCCAACCAAACCATTCCAGGATTCTATGAAAATATGGATTGAGGGTAAAAAGTTTGAGTTGAAAATAAGTATTCCTCTTACAGCAGAAAGGTGGTCTCTGCTTTCCTCTTCTAAATCATAAGTAAATCTCATCAAACCGGGTCAGATCTTTTTGTTTCCTCAGGTTTGAATATAGAGATTGGGCTCTGAACAATGCAGCGACTCCCCTCACAGCACCTGATTTCATTCAGTGTAATTAAGCCCAGAAAGTTGCCACATTTGTCCTGACAATAGTCAGGCTTGAATGTACGTTTACAGCTGTTGTCAGGAGAGTTCTTATGTTGCTTTGCGTTAACACACTGAAACATATCTCCAAAATGTGTTAATTAAATTTACTGGAATTAAAAACTTGCAGAAAAAAGTTATAATTAGAAAAAAATGCATTTACATGTATTTATGTATCTGAAATAAATCTTTTCCCTGTGTACCATGTAATCATATTTAAACAATGAAATGGATAGTACTATTCCTTTGAAACTGGCAATGTCTTTGATTTATTTGTATTTGTTTCAGAGTTACTGCCATAGTCCAATCTCTTTTCCTTAATCTCTTTAAATTAATCCATCTACCCAACAAATACTGAAAATGTTGTGATGTGAACATCAAGAATTTTTACACCTCCCATTAGTGTTATGTTTGTTTTAATAAATCCCTTCCATCAGACAGATCTGGAAGCCTGTGTAATCATTTGTAAAGGTAAAAAATAGTATTAGAATTGCAAAGTAGACATTAAGAAGTACATGAGTACTTTGTAACCTTGCTATGATGCGTTTCCTACAGGGTTGATCCGGTGCCCCACGATGCTCCCAAACCTCCAGGATATACACGATTTGTCTGTATTTCTGATACTCACTCAAGAACTGATCCCATCCAAATGCCATATGGAGATGTGTTAATACATGCTGGTGATTTTACTGAGCTGGGACTTCCTAGTGAAGTAAAAAAATTCAACGAGTGGCTAGGTAAGTATTGAATTCTGTGTGGATTGGAAAGTAGATTTGTTTACTGATTGTATCTGCCCCTTCTGCCTCGCAGTAAAAACCATCATGCACTCAGAAATGATGAATATTAATTTGACTTTTAAATTTGAATAGCAATAAGCAGGAATCAGAGGGTTTTTTTTGCAAATATTTTTGCATTTTTCCAACTGAGCAAATAAGATTTGTGAGACTATTCATCTGTTCTGCCTTCACACTCTCAAGTGTACATTAAGCAACTTCTTGGTGTTAGCAACAATTTAAGTCAGTAGGCCTTTAATGATTTACATAAAACCTCTTACATACATTGTTATGGCTTTGCTTCCTAGCAAAAAAAGTTGTTGTGACTGAAAACATTTGTCTGTTTAACCCCGGAGGCTCATAGCTTTTTTTTATCTGAGGCTCAGCTGCACCACAGTGATGAATTCCAAACAAAGCAAAACGTGTGCCTGTGGTTGCTGTCTTGGATGTAGCAGACCAGATGTAGATGCCTTCTGTAGGCAACTGTTGGCATTGGTAACTGAAATTCTGTTCCACTGGGCAAGAGAGTGGTGATTTACATGTGCTTCTGCAGTGTTTTGTATATGCTTAAAAAAAATGACAGTGAAAACTGGAACGCATACACTGTATCCAGACAAAAACCCTGATCGGTATTGTTCCTAGAGCAGTGCGGATACCTTAATTTAGAATAAAAATGGCTTTTGGATTCTGATACTTCATTATCAAAAAAAGGATGAGAGGAAATGAGGGAGCTGGAGAGAGAAAGGACACAGTTTAAGGGTAATGTATTTCAGTTTTTAGGTTGATTTTTCTTTCCTATAGTTGATACTTTTGCATTTTTCCTGTCTTTTTTGCTACATATTACAGCATTCCACACTGAGAAGGCACAAAGCAGACAGATGCATGTAGCCTGAAATGGAATATAAAAAAAAGTCAGGACTTCACAATTCAGACAAATATTTACTAGCAAATAATTATCAGCAAGGCTGATAAATGTTTATTTGAGCTGGGGAACCTAATAATATGCCCCACATGGAACAATTGCATTGTTCTATGATTATTAAGGTAAGGACAGCATGTGGAAGTAATGCACTCTGTTATAGTGCCTTCACCTCTGTCTCTGTACCCAAATGGGATAGGTAAAACTGTAAAACAGAAAGCAAATTTTAATCCTATTTTGTAGGTGTCTGCCATGTATTATAATAATGTACTGAAAATAGCATATAAAGATTATACAAACCATGTGGTTATCCCTTCTAAATAATACCCATTTTACTTACCTGCTGACGTGGGAAGAAAAGTACTTTGGGATATTGCTAGAGAGCAAAGATGGGGGCTACACGCATTACTCACTGCACAGTTTTTGTCTCCCTAGTTCTCCATCTGCCTCCCTGCTGGTCACAGCTGTACAGTGTTCTGAAGAAGTCCGTAAGCTGAAATCCTCTCAGTATGGTAGGGAGATTTCCCAAGGCATTTCTGCAATGGTCTCTTCATCATTTTTATTCCAAAAGAAGGCTTAATTTTCTGACTTTCAGGCATGCTTCCAATTTCATGGCAGCTTGTGGTTTGGGGAAAGGTGATCTTGGTGTTTTGAGTTATACTTTTGCAAGACCATCTTTGAGATATGCAAATTTAGCAAGTTAAAGATATTTTTTAGTTTCTTGGCAATTTGAAAAAATGGAAAATTTAACTTTATTTTTTAATTCATTCTGGAAAATCCAATAGAAAAATAAATTGGTGTCACTACATAGGTTTCATTCAGCTAGCATTTAAAGTTTTGCTCCAGTTCAAAACTGTAAACTTTTTTAAAATTAGAGTCAATGAGATTTCAAAATGGAAACTTTAGCTTTTTTTTTATAATTTTTTTGTTGTCTTAAATGAAAAATTTATCAACTCTTCAATACCTTGAATGTTTGCAAAATCTATAGTAAATGGTAGAATGGTTGAAAGTGTTCTGTTTGAGAAGGAGAAATTTCAAAAGTTTTTGCTGGTTGTCTATTTTGTTGTGAAAGGCACTAATCTCCAACAGTTTTAATTTTTCTAGATAGCTGCTTCCAGTACCTGCCATAATTTTGGAACTCCTGGAACTCCCACAGCCTACCCAACTCTTCTTCCTTGTTTTAACATTTTGCTAGTTTCTTGAGAAAGTAATTGACAGGCTCTGGCACAGACTTTTACTTCCACCATCATTCTTACCTCCTGCCACCAAATTTCCCTGTCTGTTCCTTCATCCCGTAGCACAGGGCTCACTTTCCCACATAGTTATTTTGTTCTGTGTCAAATCTATGTCTTCTGCCATCCTTAGACTATAACTTTGTTTATACCTTGGAATAAACACTAGATTATTTGTTTGTTACACCTTCCCTTGATCTCAACTTCCTCTTAGGCACTAGATACATGCCCTACTCCTGCTTTTGCTCTGTATCTTTATGTGTAGCATTGATTCCTACCTTTTAGCTTTCTGTTCTGTCATACTCTCTTGGGTCTGTGCCACTCTGGTCTGTTGGCCTATTTCGTCTTTTCAGGAGACCCTTCAACAAGTTCAGATTTTATCTTTCTGCTCTACATAAAATTTCTGTGCCTGTCTGATGCAAGGTATATTTTACATTAACATCATTAACTTCCATGGACCTTATGGTTATATCAAGCACATGCTCAAGTGTTTTTCTAATAGAGGCACGTTGGCTTGCTGAGTCATACCCTAAAATATGTTCTCCTTTTTTAGGCTAACTGTTTGTGCATGCCCAGGAAGGCCTGGACCAGCTCAGATGATAGGTCTCTCTAGCCCAGTGTTATCTTTGACTGTGGCTAGCAGCCAAGGGGCTCTGCATGTCTGCCTCGTAGTCCCTAGTTTTATACTTTTTATCATCTGACCCCTAAAGCCCTCCATTCCATTTCACTTTATTCTTTTTGGTAATTAGTTGATTTCTTTCACTTTTATTTTTCTTAAACCCCTCTCCCACCTTCCAAAGGAGGAATTTGAGGTTTTACTAGGACAGAGGAGATGAAATGCTGATGATAACTGGATGTGCGTATTTTCTCAGCTTTCTCTGGTAGGCAGTCCAAGGACTTCCTGAGCCACATCATTACTTTGTATTTAATATATAGATTTTTCTTCTCTGAGTTTTTTAATTGCCTTTTGGATCTATGCAGATTTTGAGTGCCGACACAATCTTGCGTCAGAGTTCCACAATGTGATAGGGATTGTGTGAAGAACTTTGCTTATTTTGAACCTGTCGCCTACTAGTTTCATTTGGTATTTCCTAATAGTGGAAAAGGCGTGTGAACAATTTCACTCTTCATTCTGCCTAAGAATTTAAAGGCTGTTCCCATAGCGGCCCTTAAGATATTTTTCAGGCTGAGGACAGTTTAGAAGTCCTTAAATGCCTGTGATCATCTATGTCACTCTTTGTATCTCTTTATTCTGTATCCTTTTAAAAATGATGAGACCAGAGCTGCACATGATCTGAGAACATCACAGATTTATCCCATGGCATAATGAGTTTCCTAGTTTGTTCTCTTTTCCTTTATAGTGTTGTGGATTATTCTGTTTTTATTTTTGACTATGACTGAACACTGAGGTGGCATTTTCATAAAATTGCCTGTTATAACTCTATGAACTCATTCCTGAATGGTAATGTTCAGAACCCATCAGTGTGTATCTATAGTTGGTATGTTTTTTCCAGCACTTGAATTATTCTGCATAAATTTATATTCAGTTTCATCTGTCCTCTTATTGCCCAGTCATGCAGTATCATGATGTACTTTTGCAAGTCAGATTTCTATGTTGCTACCTGTATTCAGGGTAGTTTAAAAAAAGAAGGAAAAAAGGGATGAATAGTCAGTTTATAAAGCTTGGCAATGGTGCCAACCTGGTCATTTCACTCCCTTCTTTTCCTGAATTGACCTTTCTCCTGTTTCTATATTTCATCTTTTCCTTTGTTTTCCTTTCCTAGTTTCTTCTGTGACTGTATTTTTCTTCCAAATTTGAAAATCCAATTTTGGAGAATCAGAAAAATAAAGTACAAAATATGTATTATGGTAGGGCCAAACAGAAGGCCATGAGGCCAGTGAAACTTTCTAATGACATTAGAAGTATGGATGGTGTGACAGCTTTGAACATATGCTAATTTTCCAGTATGTCCAGGAGATTTTAAAGACATCACTTTAAAAGGCCACATATAATTTGGGGCAATTGTTTCTAAATACATGGACCTGTTAGAGCAGGTCCAGAGGAGGGCCACGAAAATCATCCGAGGGCTGGAGCACCTTGTCTGTGAAGAAAAGCTGAGAGAGTTGGAGTTGTTCAGCCTGGAGAAGAGGAGGCTCTGGGGAGACTTTATTGTGGCCTTTCAATATATAAAGGGAACTTGTAAGAAAGATGAATAAAGACTTTTTACCAGGGCCTGTAGTGACAGGACAAGGGGCAGTGGTTTTAAACTGGAAGAGGATAGACTTAGATTGGATATAAGGAAATAATTTTTTACAATGGGGATGGTAGGACACGTAACAGGTTGCCCAGAGACATTGTAGATGTCCATCATTGAAAATGTTCAAAGTCAGGTTGGATGGGGCTTTGAGCAACGTGATATAGTGAAAAATGTCCCTGCCCATGGCAGGGGAGTTGGACTAGATGATCTTAAAAGGTCTCTTCCAACCCAAACCATTCTATGATTCTATGTAATCAAGGCTGGATAAGGATTCTATCATAAGATATATCAAGCTCACTATGCACTGTAGCTATCCTTGTCCTCAGCTTTTTCATTATTTTTGGTTTTGTTATTTATTCCCTACCTGCATATAAATCAAATGTGTTGTAAGACAAATACAAAGACACATGCCTTGCTTTAGTGCACTCATCAAATAATGACTCCCAAACCATCTCTCTTTTTCATCTCTCATATTGTTGGCACTGGAAAATGCTTGCTTGGCTCAGTTGCTCTTGTAACTCCCCTTGCTCAAATCTGTAATATCAGTTCCAAATTGTGTATGCTCCAGGACCCACCATCACTTTGAGCTTGTGGGTTACTTTCCTGGAAGTTTAACTAAATAGCCAATCTGTGATATAAGCTGCAAGACATACTTCCATATTCTCTCTGAGAATTCTTTTCTGTGCACAGATTGGAAAGATTACTTATACTAACACATTTTATAATATCCATTGTTTCAGTGTGTTTGCTTGAGATTTTCCAATGTCAGAGACAATCTTCCTGTTTGAAATTCAAGTTCAGACTAAATTCGAAGTAAAAAAACCAGAAGGTGGCTTTGCATTGTAGTTGAAAACAATAGTTAACTCTTCAGAATATCTTCCTGAAAATGTGTAATCTTACTTGCATATTGTACACACACCCCCAAAAAATGAATTAAATTATTTGACATGCATTTCAGGAATTGACCTGGGCAGATTCAGCTCAAAAGATAATATTTTAATTTGAGACTAAAAAGTGTTTTAGAGTGAAGATGCCTTCCCAGCTATGGTAACTAGCACTACTAGAATTATCTGTTTATAATATTAGATTGTAGAACAAAATCAACTAATTTTGGTCAATAAACATCACCCCTATTTCAAGTTTTTGATAAAAAAGAAAAGATCTTCAGAAAAGCCTGAAACACTAGGCTTAGCTTTACTTTTGCTTTACTGTTCAGGCTTGCAAAATGATGGTGGTTATTTTTCTTCCTCTCTTAACAGGTATTTTATATTTTAGGTTCAATAATACATTTAAAACAGATTAAAACTGTGTTTCTGAAGAAAGAAAACCAGCTTCAGAGCAGCAAAAGAAATTAGAATTTATAAATTGTAGTCATGCCATTTTGACCATCGGTAATTACACTATTTTTATGTTAATGTAGAAACCCCTTGAAAGAAGTACTTAAGCACTAATTATCTATTTACAAAAGAATGGCTTTGGAAATGCAGTGAAAAACATTGAGCTGTGTAGGGATTTAGAACAGATGTCATTTTTAAAAGACTGGGCATACTAAAAAAAGTGTTTTTTATTGCATTTCTTAAATGTGTGATGGCTCAGATCTGTTTGTACATCTAAGGCTCAGACAGTACAGCACTGAAGAGTGCACTGCAACACACTCTTCCAGTATTTCTTCATTTGTGGGGAGTTAGTATGTCCTGAAGACCTCTGAACATTAAACTGACCACCAGGAGTCTCAGGGAGTATTTGAGCTACATCCCTTGGGAAGATGACCCAGAAAAGCTGCTTTCCAGGTATTCCTCCTGTGCTAGTGGTGAGAAACTGTAGAAGCTATAGGAGCAGTAGGTGCTAAAGGATTTTTCCTTCATTCCCTCCTTCCAAACACATGTATGCTTTTTGGGGATTTCTTGCACTTTGTACTAATAAGGAGGTTGCTTCTTTCCACTGGTGAAGTGGAAAGCAGCCAGACTTCAAGATTCTGAGTCTCTGCGATGACTCACCTAAAAATGTCCTGTGATTTTCATAAATATTGAGATCCTGACCCCCAAAATAAGCAAGTGAGTAAAAATACCCAATCTTATTCCAGACTAGCAGAGGAGTGTAGCTTTAGGAGTGCAGTGTGGCCCAGGAGTGCAGAGAGCAAGCAGGGAACTGAAAGATCTGGAATATGATTCTGTGAACTGTCATTGCCTCTGGTGGAGATATTTGAAAGAGCCTGAGGAAGACAGGCAACCAAATTCTAGTTAGTCCTCTCCAGACTTGACAGCCTCTTTATTCCCCCTTGTAAAATTGTGAAAATGATGCTTGATCCACCTAGCACGTCAATGTGTTGGAGGATTAATTATTCTCAGTACAGCACTTTGAACACCTATTGCAAAGCACTATACACAAGCATTAAACATTGTCGTTAGTGCTGTGCACCTCATACGGTGACATGACACACAAGTCTTTGTAGTTTTCCCTTCCAGAAGGTGACAACTGGGAGATACTGAAAAGCACCTTTGTGGGATCTGAAGATCTGAGTAGGAATCTGTGTCAATGCACAGAGAGGTCCATGTAGGAAGTCTAAAATATTTTTAATTGTTACTTTTTAACACAGTTCTCTATCTCCTTTGCTTTCATTGTCCCAGATACATGTTGTAAAGCAAAACTAGAATATTCTAAAGGGCAGAAAAGCTGTAGAAATTTATCTTCTCAAAAAGTTATATTATTTAAGACTAATACTACTCCAGGAAGTAAAAAAGAAAAAATATTTGTGAAAATGGATCCTATGGCTTACGTAGTCGGGGGTTCTCAAACCATCAGTATCCATAATCTGAGGCAACATATCAAAGGAAGGTTCAATCTAGGCAAACCGTGCAATCGTACAGCTTTCTAGGCATCTGTTACTGACCACTAGTGGACAGAAGGCAGAGACCTACATAGTCTTTTGCCTTGACTCTCTACAGCTACTCTAATGGCCTAGTTTGCAGCATGCATTGGGTTGGTTCTGCATAATTACAGGGTAATTAAATAAACCAGGGTAAAAGGAAGCCACTTTTCTTTTAGAAGTAATTTTGGTCAATTATTATACATGTGTGTGGGTGCGTATAAAACATAGTATATCAAAGAGCCTAAGATGGACTATAATCAGATATTTTTTAGTTTGATTTGCCTTTATCTATTTATTTTAAGAAATCCTGTTTTGCAAATGTGAGCAGTATTGTATGTGTTTGCTGTTTTAGTGTTTGATATAATTACCATCTTTTACAACGCAAGAATGCCTAGCGCTAGCAGGTTACAGATGACTTAGGAGGCAGTGTTCATTTACAATGTTATTCCAGATTACACACCATACAAAAAGTATGTTAATGTGAATTTCCCAGACATCAGCCCCAGTGTTTAAACACAGAACTGTCAAAGAGATGCTGAAAAGCAATCTGAGACAGTTATGTAGTCTTTTTACTATATCACTCACTGCTGCATTCTAAAAGGTTGAAATGAGAGGGAAGAAGCATTAAGTGGGCACTTACATGATTGTCACTGCTTTTAATGAATACTAAAAATTTTGCTCAGTACAATACCAGGAGAGAAGCAAAGCACATCTGCTTGTACAAGTTTACATTTATCTTGGTGAAGTTGCAAGTTGATAACAATTGTAAGCTGCAAAGGAGGCCACTGGTTGATAAAAGATACCTAACCTCTTAGTACAAGAGGAGCCTGGAGTATAAACATCAGGCATTTGCTTTTGAATTATTTGCAGTGTTGATCTAGTTTGCAGGGAAGAAGACTTGCTGATAGAACGGGATGAACCTTTAAGCACATAGAATTCTACTTTGAACAAACTCATGTGCAGAGAAATAACAAACAAAGGCACATTGTTCAGTGCTTTGCATCATGCAGTTTGTAGTTCAAGTGATGGTTCCTCAGCATTTCAAGTTATTTTGTAAAAATTATGTTCACCATAAAAAGGACCTGCTGTAGTTTAGAAGTTAAGAATTGCTGTAATAATTTTGTAATTGGTGCATAAACATGCAAAAAATTAGATGTTCGGTTGATTTTCTTAATTAGTAATCTACAGTAATGAGAGAGATGAACAAAGATGTTACTAGCTAAACAATATGTATATTCTTATACATGTTATATTACCAGAACTACTATCAGATTCTTATACTAAGCAAGCAAAGGCTAAGAAACTTTCTGAGGAGGGCTTGCCGTAATGGACAAAAACTCCATGTATGTAGTTAAGAAGTTAGTAAGATAATAACACCATCTGGCTATATATAAGCTAAATATCATATCTCAGGCCTTTTGATAGTAAAATAATCTCAAAGAATAATAAGTATCATCGATTTAGGAGATCTGGGGCAGAATTTTTTGTGTGATGAGTTGTTCTGGGAGCAGAACCACTGCTGCCTGACTTCTTGGATTTTGTCTTGTTCTGTGGGTTTTTAGGTGTTTCCTAAGATGAGAACTAAGGTGTCTCATTCCTTTGAAGCCTCTCCTTCAGGCTGGGCATTAGTCTTCTTAGACATTTACTTTCAGGAAACTCAAGGGAACATAATTATCTTTGAGGCCTTTACTCCTCTGCTGAATATAGTAAATGACTTTTGAATCTGTTGGGCATTTTCAGAGGGATATTGAGAGACAAGCATACAGAAGTCTAAAGCATTGTACCTCTACAAGTTTTGTTCCTGTAAGAAAAAGACACCCTTTGCTAAAACTGCTAAATTATGTGCAAGATAATGTGTCTCCAGCATTTTTCTGCATATGGGGGAAGATTACAGAAAGGAAAGGCGAGGGGAAGATGAGGCAGCAAAGATGAAGAACCGTGTAGCAGAGAACAAAGAAAAGGAAGGGAAAAATATCTCATCCCATGTCAAGATAGGGGCTGAAAGAGTGGATGATGGCTTGGAGCCCCATTCCAAATTGGCAGAAGGCAAAAGTTGGATGTGGCCTGAAAGCCCAGGACTGACTTGGAGCCAGTGTGTTTCTCACAGAATTTTGATGTGTAAACATTTCTGTTGATTCCAAATCCAAATAGAATGAAGTGGCTCAAAGCTGATTATGGAGGAAAATTATTTTAATTTCTGGCAAGTTAGACATTATGGGAGGGAAAAAAACACCTATTTTAGAAAAAAATGTGAATTTTTGCTTAGAAATGAAATTTTTATTCACCCCAAAATGTTTTAAACTGACATTTTGCTTCATTTTGTTTCCTTGGTAATGTCAGAATCACTACATGAATTTCCAAATATATCCCATTCCATCCAAGTGGTATTTTAATAATTTTAATACAGAAAACTGTTTAGGAAAAAGTTTTCCAACCAATTCTAGTTGTAGTTTGCCTCCAGGTTATAGGGATATTTTAGCAGAAGTTTCTCAGGGGGATCCCTGGTCTTTGGGCAAAACCACTTGTTTTGGCTAGTCAGAATAAGAGATCAGGAAAAAAAAGAAGTCACTTCCCCCCAAATTAATAACTTTTCTTTTTTCTTTTTTTGTTTGAAAATACATCTTTGACTCCCATAGCATATGTTCTTGCATGTGCTTCCTGGCACTCCTGAAGGGCAGATCTATTTCTTACATGCTTGCTGCCTTAATTTTACCAGGGGATGAATTTTGTCCTGGATATGTGTGCAGAATTCCTGTGACAGCCATAAATTTTCTTTACTATCTTTATATACATAGAGCTTCTGTATTAATACCAAGTTTGCTACCTGCCCACCAGCAAAGCCATATGCTAGCATCAAATGTTAATTGGCTATCAGTTGAGTATTTAGTCCTGCTCATCTGCTAAATGGATAGTATGAGAAACTTTGGTATAAGTTAATAGAACATACTCTCTAGTCCTGTTAAATTGCTTGTCTACCATAGATTTGTTCCATTAGAATCACAACAGAAAATGAGTTTTTAATTTCTTTCAGCATTGCAGGCTCTTCAGAATTCTTTTCTGTTTCCCAGTGTAGACTCACAGAAGCCTAGAATCGCACGGGATGGAGGGAACCACTGGGACTCGTTGAGTCCAGCCTCCCGTTCAGAGCAGGCTTAGTTAGAGCAGGCTGCTCAGAACCTTGTCCAGTTGAATTTTTAGTATCTCCAAGGGTGGAGATTTCGCAGCTGCTCTGAGCACCTATTCCACTTTTTGACCATCTTCATGGTAAAATTCCTTATACCATGTTCCCACTTGTGTCTGTTGCCTCTCGTTGTATCTGTGTGCACCTCTGAGAAGAACTTAGCTCTGCCTTCTCTTTATCCTGAGATCAGGTAGTTGCAGACAGCAGTAAGGTCTTCCCTTCATCTTCTCTAGGCAGAACAGGCTCAGATCTCAGCCTCTCCCCATACGCCACATTCCCCAATCATCTTGGTGGCCCTGTGCTGGACATACTTCAGTTTGTCAGTAGTTTTTCTTCTGCTGAGGAACCCAGAACTGGACACCACACTCCAGATGTAGTCTCACAAGTGCTAGATAAAGGAGAAAGATCAGTCCCTTTGTTCAACTGTTTCACTGTTGACTAATACAGGCCGGGATGTGATTGGCTGTCTTTGCCACAAAGACACACCACTGAGTTTTGTTGGAATTTATTTACTCCTTCCTAGGTGCAGAACTTTGCATTTGCTTTTGATTAAGATTATGAGGTTCCTGTCAGCCCATTTTTCCAGCCTTTGGAGGTTCCTCTGAATAGCAGACATGCCCTCCAGAGTGGGTTAGCAGATCCCCACCCCTAATTTGGTGTTGTCTGCAAACTTGCTGAAAGTGCACTCCATCAGATCATCCAGGCTGTTAGTAAAGAAGGGAAGCAGCATTGGCCGCAGTATCACTAGCTGAGGGATACCTCTAGGGAGTGACTGCCAGATAGACTTTGTACCACTGATTCTATCCCTTTGAGCCCAATATTCCAGGTGATACTCAACTCGCCTTATCATCTGTCATTGTCTCACCAATTTGGCTATAAGGATGCATTGGGAGATTGTGTCAAAGGCTAAAAGCAAGGCAACAACATCCAGTGCTCTCCCTTATCCATAGAGCCAGTCATCTCCTCCTGGAAGGCAGTTGCGTTGGTCAGGTATGATTTACCCATGTTAAATCAGTGAAGGCTGTTCCCAATCACTTTCCTGACCTTCGTGTGCTTGGAAAATTACTTTGCGGGAGATTTGTTCTGTAATTTTCCCAGGCCTGATGTGAGACTTGATGGCCTGTGGTTCCCCAGATTCCCCTTCTTGCCTTTCTTGAGGATGGGTGAGACATCTGCCTTTTTCTAGCCATTAGGAACTTTTCCAATCCCTTGAACTTTTCAAAAGGGGGTAGACCTGTGATAGACAGGTGATAAGCCTGTCTTCATCCATTGCAGCACTCCAGTCAGGTGAGCTATCTCACCATGTCTCCGTAATCTCAGAGATGTCACAGTTCTCCAGTGCGCGTGGACTTCTTCCTCCTGGTTGTACCCCATGCTGTGTGTGTGCGTACGGGTACCTGAGAGGAGCCCCAGTGAGGCTGCTTTACAAGGGTAACGCAAGAGCCTTTGCCATCCTGTTGTCCCCCAGCTGCTTCTTCACTGCCCCCATACCTTCACTTCTCTTCACAGCATGACAACCCTTCCCCGACACACCTAATTTAAAACTCTTCCCACTGTATTAGTGAACCTGTTGGCAAAGACACTCTTGCCCCAGTTTCCCAGGGGAATGCCATCCCTGCGCAGCAGTCATTGTTCTTCAGAAAGGGTCCTCTGGTTGTAGAAGCTAGAGCCGTGCTTGCAGCACCAGCCACACAGTGTCGTGTTGACTGTGGGGTGCATCCACTCCCACTTGAACAGTGGGACCCCTCACTGGGAGGACTGAGGAGGTAACCACCTGGGTTGCATCCCCCTCACTGTTATCTCAGGGCTGTCAGTCATCCTTGATGTGCTCAAGGTCTCTCTGGTGGCACCATTGGTACCCACACAGATGAGCAGTCAGGAAACTTAATGTTTAGCATATGGGTGTTTTGGAAAAGAAGAAGGGGAGGAAAAAAAAAAAGGAAAAAGGCTTAGCAAATGGAAATGTTTGCCAGTGCCTTTACTAAGGCTTGTTTTCATTGAGTTTGTCAATGGAAGACAAAAGAAACCCACTGCAATGGGTACGTTGTAGCTACTGCTGTTTTTGGCAGGAACCTTTCTTAGCAAAATGCAATTGTTACAAGAAGCCATGAAAACCTGCGAGAGTGGGAATTCAACATTCTCAGATCACTTTGTTTAAGAAGGGACAGGAAGTGTGCCTGGTGTCTTTCCTACCGAGTTTGTCATTAGCACCCACTAGCAGGTATGGGAATAAACTCATCAACCTGGAAGTGTTTGAAATATCTCTGATAAAGTGCTGGTGGCACAAAAAATAATAGATGGAAAAGTGGTTGTTCTAAAGCTATGGACACATGTAGAAACACAGCCATACAACAGCTATTAGACTTGTGTGCTCTCGAGGATGTCTTGGTCCTAGCCAAGGACCAAGCCAAGGCTACAAATTGTGCAGCAGTCTGTGCCTAGAGATGGAAAACCACGTATTTGTGTTGGAAGGACATAATGGAATAAGAAAACACAGAACAGCTTAAATAATGCCATATGAAAAGGAAAAGTAAGAAGTTGTAGGTCAGAAGCAGGAAAGAGTTGCTGCTTTAAGGTAGTTTTCAGGTAGAGATTGATCAGATATTGCAAATGTTTGGTGGATCTTAATGCTATAAAAGGCACCTGAAACATTCAACATTTCTTGGGATTGTGCTGACACACCATGTTGGACTGTGGTCCTGCTGCAGGAGGGTGGCATTGGTCCCTCTGAGGTCAGTGGTAGGAGGACCATGCTTTAGTGCAACGAGGTGTTTAGCATTCAGTGCTGATTTCTGCATGTGGACTAGAGTGAGGATCGTGCTGGAAGCAGGGAAGATGGGAGATGTGTAACCAATATTGTGGTCTGATAACTGAGGGTCTTCATCTGCAGCTGCCTGACTGGCATCTTACACATACAGTTCATGACAGCAGTGCCCAGCCAAGAACAAGGTTTCAAAGATTTATACATAAGGTTGACTTTGCACTTCAAGAGAACTTGGAGTAAAAAGTGAAGCATGTTCTAAAGCCTTCTAAGGAACAAAGTTTAAACAAAATATTGTTGTATTTATGTGCGAGCAGGAAAACATACCCATTAGACAAAAAATTAAGATGTAAAGGGTAAAGAGGGCTTGTAGAGACAAAAGAGAGGGAAATAGGTTTAGCAAGTTACTGCCTGGTATGGAATGAAAGGAAAAAAACCTGAGCTGCAAACTCATCAAAAACTGAGTTGTTAATTGAAAAGCTGACAGACCTGTAACTACAGCAGTGCTTCTGGCCGCCACTATAATAAATGTAACTGTACATTTAGAGTAATTTGCTAATTTGCCTAAGTAACACCCACAGACAGCAACATGACATAAATACATTAGTGGAAGCAACAACTATAACCAGCTCGTACAGGTTCTTGGCTGTTAGATGGATGGATCAGATGAGCTGGAAAAGATTTACAAAACAGAATAGAAATGGAATTGTTAACAATATTGCAGCATACAGGATTTCTTTATTTTCCTGTTTCCCAAGAATACTTTAAGGCCTGTAGATGCCCATACATACTGTAACTTGTAAGTAACATTTTAACTTGTGTGCGTATATGCACACACACCCCAAAAACTTGCAGAGACAGTGTACACATCTGCAAAATGTTAAGCATTTCAAAAGCAAAAATGACAACATTTACATCTCAAGTAGTCTTTCAGGTAAATAATTGAATCTCCAACATTCGATGTGTGATTATAAATCTCTGAAAAGAGTTTTTGTTAATAATTATTCTAAAGGCAGATGTATTGGGTCCACAGGAAAGACTGGAACCTGTACAATCAATTTTCCTAATACAGGTGTTGTAAGTGTCTGAAACTTCAGGGTTACCTAGATCTTTTCATTTGACAAATAATGAGTTCAGCCATGTGACATCTCTTCTGGGCTAGCACCGTTCTCTGTCTTCTGTTTTGGTAACTCTGAGTCACACTGTTGCATTTTATTCTTAAATCCTACTCATGCCAATTTTTGCCACTGCATATTGACTGGTGTTTTACATTCTCTAAATATCCTACCTCTAGGTTAGGCTTGGGGTCGTTGCTAAAGGTTTCTATGTTATCAGCAATACATTTTTAAAATAAAAAATTCCAAGGTTGCTTCTATGCAAGGTGGGTCTCATTTTCAATGAAATACTTCTTTATGCTCCCAGTCTCCTCATCCTGATGCAAATTAATAGTGCAGAAGCAAAGCTTAATGAATGCAGCTTTACACCGTTTCTGTCTTTGTTTCCTCTCAGATATACTTAGAAGGTTTCTACTGAGCTTTTTGAGGCAGGTGATACCTGCTCTTAAGGGCAGAATCCAGTTGATACCAAACATGGAGTCAGGTGGAAAGTTTCTGTTGCAGTGCTGCTCTCAGGAAGAACCCATGTGTGTGGGCATATATATTCTTGCTTAAGCAGGAGGTTGTTGTAAGGTTTTTCACTAAATACGGGTTGTAAAATATTCTTGAACATGAGTCACTTTAAATTATAGTCCATGGATCTAAGGAAGTCTGAGAAAATGGAGCAGGAAAAAACATGGGATAGAGGCAAACTGTGAGATTTCTCTGTGGGATGTGGAGTTTTGACAGCTGAACCCAATCCCTGTCTTGCTTGAATGCTTGATCTTAATGTCAGGGCAAAGAGAGCAGCAAACCCCTCTGGCTGACCCAAGTTCTGAGTCTGTAAGACCTCCTCAGTACAAGCTGATAAAGGCCACAGCTCTGGGAGAAGAAAGCTGACATTATTTTATGAAGTGGTATGGCCAATCTTCTTTGAACCCTAATTTCTGTCAAAGAGTTATCATCACTGTCACCGTAAGTGATACTTGCAGCACAAATGGCAATTAACTAGAAGTAAATAGTAGAGCAGAAGTCTGCAGACTGGTTTTTAAGGTTGATGAGTTGAAAGTAGTTTCAACACATTAATGCTAAGCATGCTAAATCAGTGTGCCCTGAAAAAGACAGTAATGTCATTTAACTGTAAATCACCAGGAATTTCAGTAACACATAGTAGGAATATGCTCAATTGTTTCACATATGTGAGCATATTACAGGAATCAATAATAGTTTGTGAGTCTGTTTTCTTTTATCAGGTTTTCCATAAAACAAGTAATTTGTTTGTTTTTCACTGTTCTAGGTAGCCTGCCCTATGAATACAAGATTGTGATAGCAGGAAATCATGAATTGACCTTTGACCAGGAATTCATGGCTGACTTAATCAAGCAGGACTTTTACTATTTCCCCTCTGTTTCTAAGCTGAAGCCAGAGAGCTATGAAAATGTACAGTCTCTTCTAACAAACTGCATCTATCTTCAAGACTCTGAAGTGACGGTGAGGGGATTCAGAATATATGGCTCCCCTTGGTAAGCAGGTTTTTAAGCATACATAAGAAAAATATTGTTGATTGCTATCACATCAGCCATTTTGTATGCATCAGCTGTATTTTGATTGCTGTGTTAGGAAGAAAACTAATACTCAGTTTGATAAAGTTTTTATATTTTCTTGTCCTGAATCATTCCTGTGACAAAATAATGTACTCCTACTATGGGTATTGTTAACCAAATAATGATGGGGAAAAGATAGTGTGCTCTTTAAACTCAGCCAGGAGCAGCTCTCTAACATAGTCCATGTAGGGGGGTTTTGTGTCATAAAATATGTTTTCTGTACTTAGGGAGTTTATATAATTACAAGTTAACTTTATTGCAAGGGTACATTCTTTTGACAATTTCCATCCTACAGATAATATTTAAGGTTCACTAGTGTATACAGTAGTCATTTAACAGCAAGCTTGTTTCAGTATTTGTTTAGTCTTTTTTTTTTTCTTTAATATCCCTCAGAATCTTTCTTTTATACAGTAATAGCTTTCCTCAAGGTATAGTTGAGCTTCTAAACTAAAGTCGACACATCAGTGGCAGCCTAGTATTTCATGGATTTTGCTCCACTGCATAGAGTGAACACTTAGAACTCCTTGACAGTATCAGAGACAGATGGGCTTTGGCTTCCTGACCTACACCTTGGTCCTCATATGCGCTGCTTCTGTGTCTCTTACTTATGTTACATTACTACTATGTTATTTCTGCTAACAGGACTGTAAATTGGGGCTTCTATGAGCATTCGGTATACATTTAAAATAAGGAAAAATTTATTTTAAAAGGCAGGTTTTAAAGGGAATCTGTTATTCTTCCTTTTAAAATCACATCAGGCTGGAATGTAGCAAACAAGTTGTCAAACCTGATGCATATACCCCAATGTGAATTTTCAGTGTGAATAAACTGTGAAATCTCTTTGATTTTTTTAAAATGAAAATTGGCATTTTCCCATTTGGTTACTTGAGATGGGTGTTAATTTTCTCCGAGCTTATTATTCTACATTTGTCTACATTAAATAGCTTCCCTCTTAAATGCACCCTTCTCTCTCTCCCTCTTAGATCTCCACATCTTTCTGGGTTTTTTTGAACCTACCCACCTGCTGTGTCATAGTTCATCTTCCTCTTTTGTCTACTGTGTATTCAATCAATGTACAATTTACTTCATTTTCCAAATTATTAGGGAAGATATTAGATGGTATCAGTCCCAATATTAACTTCTGAGAAATGCCACTTGGCATCTCTTCCCATTTTGATGTTCAACTGTAAATACCGTAATTATGCTGTGTTTACAATATGTCTGGCAACTTCATATCTTCATTGCAATATTCGTAACCAGGCACCATATTTCCAGTGTCAGTAATAATTTTCCAGGCAGTAAAGTACCAAAAGTCTCATTAAAGTCTAGATAAATTAAATTAAATCAAAACACTATCTATAAAGTAGCACTAAGTTGAGGCTAAAGTAAACTGTTTGAACTTTCTGTGTATGATTAGATCTGTAAAAATCTGTTGAGAAAACTTTTGTCCACCCACTAACCCATAAATAATGTTTCTGTAAAATCAGATCTGCCACATTCCCTGTGTGCACTAATCCTGTCATTTTGCACAAGTTGTCTAAGCTATCTGGCACGACCTATTCTTTATGCAAAAAGATTGCTTTCCATCTTTTATGCATCTTCAGGTTATATCTAAACTTCCACACTACATGTTTCACAGTGTTGCTCACTCATCTCCCACCCCCTTATGGTCCTGGAAGATGAGTGTTGTAAGGTCCTTTGAAGATCTTCCCTTACTCTGTAGGGGAGAAAGCCTTGATGAAAGTCTTCCAGCCAGACTGGTGTTTTTTGCTTGTTATTATGCAATGCTGAATAAAGTTTCTATGCTAATTGATGTCATGTCCAGTGGAAACAGCAATAACAACAATAATGGCAATAATAATTTGCTCTTCATTAGTCTATCAGAACAACAGATGCAGAAGTAACAAAGTCACATCAGCCAGCCCACCAGTCAGAAAACTTAGGAAGAGAAACAGCTATTTTGTGTGGGTTAAACTAGCTGCCTGCTAGCTTGAAGGCTGTAATACAAGTCTCTGCCTACTGATGACTGCTGTTCTTTAGCATTTCTTTTTGTTTCTATACCTCATTCACCCTGAAAAGAGAGGTTTGTCATAGCTTCTCTGGGAAATCAGTCGCAGTTTCTCTCTACGTCATAGTAATGTAATCTCTAAAAAACTACAGAACTTTGGTGAACTTTCCATGGTGAATCTTTTTTTACCCTTGCATCCTGAAGCCAGTCCTTTAGAAAATGCTTATGAACCTAGTCAGGACTTCAAAATTTAGAGTTCTTTAAGATCTCAGAACTCAATAAGAAAGCTAAATTTCATGCAGTTGCTTGTTTAGTATCCTAAAATAGTTTTCCAGCCTTGAAAATGTGCATCTAGCTTTTTGAATGGATTTGTTTAATGGGAGAACTCCCAATTACAGTTCATGTTTGTTGTCCGTACATGATTCTATTTAATGAGAAGGTGAGCTATCTAGAAATTAAAAAGACTGGGGCCCCAGATCCTGCCTTTCCATTTCTGGTTACAGCCCTGATCTTCTGTGTTACTTCCCCCTTTGTAAAAGTAAGTACAAGCTAGAGATATCTCTTCCTTATAAAACAGGTTAATCAATAGTTGCGAAGTACTTTGAGAATCCTGGAGTAAGGTCTGAGGGAATGCCAACCAGCATTAACTTGGCGTGTTTACCTGTAGCCATCTACGTTTTTACATACGACCTGTATGCAATTAGATTGTACTTCTGCATAAGATGTTTTAGTTGCAAAGTAAACCATGAGAGCTTGATTAGTTTGCGTAACATGCAAGTCTCTAAGGCCTTTTAAATATGTACCATTTGTGTGTGGTTAAATATTTTCAATAGCACTTGGGTATTTTGACCTCTATTATTATCTAAAACTCAGTGGTTATTTTTAATTGCATAGAAGAAGTGGGACACTGTTTTGTCTCAGAAACCAATGCTCTAAATCTCCTGGGCTCCAAGGGCAAGATTTCAAGTGCCAGATTGAGCCTCTACTCACTAACAAAAATTTAACTGCCTTAAATGTTAATTATGCTAGTAGTATCATCAAGCAGGGAGCAGCCATTTTGAAATGCAAGCCGCAAAGCACGAAAGCTGCTGTTTATACTGGTATTTGCAACACTAGTATCTTGGCCCACGGATTATCAGTATAGATGTTGAGGGAGAGGAGTACAAAAACATTAGATGCTTCATGAGAAACTTGGGAATACTGGATGTTAAATGTGTCCAGAGCAATCATGAATTTTAAGGGTGGCTATGTTTTGCCTAGGGGGCTGATGCTTTTGACAGCACAGCATTCAGTGTTGGTTGCCAGATCTGGAAGAGCAGGGCATCAGTAAGAATGCAACGTGCTTCCTTCTAATGTAGCCCAGACGCTGGGAACCGTTGGGTTTTTTTCTCATATAAAGCCTGGACGCCATGGTTTTTTTCATAAAAAGCTAGGCACGGGAAGTTGCACTCTGGTTTCATCCCAGAAAAACCCAGGACATGGCCAGAACATATTCACAGACCTGGAAGCAGTCTTGCATAGAGAATAGCCGTAGTTGCTATGAATGTAAAACAGACTTTGGTTCCTCAATAGCATTTATTGTAAATTGGGAAGCTTCTAGTTGGAAGGTACTTTTAAACACCCTAATTTATTCTGGACTGCTATGAGAAAAGTCAAAATGACAGATAGAGTAACCCAAATAACCCAAATAATTCTATATAATAATTCTATATAAGGTACTTTTGATTGCTAAGCCTTCCCAAAGATGAAGCCATTTTCCAGAGGGGTTTGATTCGTTTTTCAGTAACAAAAGAAATCATAACATAGAAGTAAAAATACAGGGAGCAGGAACAACGCAGAGGTGGCAGAGAATCCATCCTTAAGTGTTTTCAAGACTTGGCTAGGCAGTCGTGGCTGACCAGACCTAGTTCTGGTGAGTGGGAGGGAGTGGTATGTTGGACTAAAGATCTCCAAAGGTCCCTTTTGAGCAGTGTTTCTGTGATTCTGTCAATCCCACTATGGAGCTAGAGCTAGGTGTCAGTGTTGATACCTGAAATGAACAGGTATCAACAAAGTCCTTATGATAGGGAGCTTTGCTGTTGATATCAAACTCCCTACAAGCAGTAGATGGTCCTGACAGGTGTTTTGGAAATCAGGAAGCTGAGATAATAGTGGAAATTTGAGTCTGGATTTGAAGCAGAAGTTCTTTTCTGTGTCATCAGACTGGGTATTATCTCTATATTGACGTCATTCATGGAACCATATTAATAAATTATTAGGTGAGTATTTCAGTTATAGATTTTCAGCCTTCTATTATAGTTCATTGCCTCCACTGTGTGTTATTTTGCAGGTAGGAGTTTTAGTGTTAGCTACAGCTGGAACAAAGATAGGCTATACAATCCGCTTGTGCCTCTGCACTGCTGAAGGTTTTAATTGCACAATTACACACTCTGTTTGCACAAAACGCTCTGATGCATTCAGTGCACAAGATCTGCTGTGCTTGCTGTATGAATCAACTATCTATTATTCCTTTCATAGTCATTATTCAGAATTGCCGTGTAAAAATAAAGCCTGTAAGGGTGCACGTACATTTCTGTAGCAACGTGAGAACACCTCTCTGAGGTTCATACTTGCAAGTGTGATCCTGAGTGTTGCTACATCTGCTTCTCTGCTGCACAAGGTTCCAGTAAAGTGCTCTGCCATACTATTGTTTTTTTCCATTGAGTTTTTTACAACTCAGTAAGTAACTTGGCTCTCTGTTCTCCTGTTGCATGCTAATAATAAGGCTAATGATCACACTAATGGTAAGACCTGAGGACTAATGAATTGACCCCTGATCAATAATCAGAAGCTGTTTGTGTCTGGCGAAGGTTGTACTAACTGTTCCCCCAATGTCTAATATTGCACCCCTGCCTCAATTTTATAGAAAACATGTGCATCTGCAGAAGAACAGGTATTCTGTGTCTATGCTCTGATCTTGTGGAAAATGGCAGGAATTCCATTGGCATTTTCTAGTAAAAGGTGGATTATTGGGCATTAATGGCAGGATAAGAGTACTCATTTTACTTGACATGGGAAGAGAAATCAAGTGGCAAAAGGAAAATATCTTTCTAGCGACTGAATTTCCATAATGCTCTGAAGCAGCTGTATACTACTGCAGGAGAAACTTTGGTCCTCTTGCTTTCAAACAGGCATACAAGGTGTCAGGAGAGCATTTTATCTCTTTCAGAGCTTTTTTTCATTTTTGGCAATATGGGGAAGGAAGGGACAATCAAAGTCCTCTTACCAAACATATGACAATTTCATTATTCTAAATGACATATTGACCTGGATAGCTTAAAGAAGCCCTTTAGGATGAGATTTCCTCCAGACTCATTATCCAGAGAGTGGATTTTTGCTTGGCTTTGATTATCTGGAGGGATCTATTCCTGTGAAACAGAACCTCATTTTTCTTTTTGCAGAATTACAGTTTTTTCTAGTGTCTATATATTCTCATTTCCTCCTTCATTCTTTTGTTATAGGCCATCTGGAACTTCAGAAACTTTCATTTCTTAGGGAAAATGGGAAAGCAAAGATTAATATCAGCCTAGAAAGGCATTCGTGGCAATTTGTCCTGAAGTGGCAGGTGCCCGGGCTGGAGTCCGGATTTTTGTAGCTTCTCTCCAATGGAACGTTCATTAGATGTGTCCCCCGCACGTTTACACGCAGGCCAGCAGCTCTCATACCACATTGTTGTTTAGATAATGGGAACCGAGTGAAGAAAGTTAGGGGTGTGTATGTGAAGAGTGGTTTTTTTTTTCTATTCAAGTATTGTTTTTACTGAGCTTAGCATTCTGGGTTAGGGCCGTTCAGTGAGCTCAGGCTGTGTCAGAGAAGACGGCTGAATTCCTTCCAGTGTAAAAGGCATCAACCTGTAGGTTGCATTAGTGAGAATCAGCCACCAGCTCAGCCCAAAGCAACCTTGCCAGGGGACTTACTCTCCAAATCATCATCCCACTTTGATGTGAGGGCTGGAAATTTGTTCCAACCTGTTGACCCTTTTCTTGGTGCACTGCAGCTATCGGTACTATTCCAGTATGCAGCCGAGTGCCTTTTCTCAAGCTGTATAGTCCACTGTCATCAGTAGTGCTTGGCTATAGGTGTGTAACTCTCATCTGATGGGTTCTTTTCTTGTCTGATTTGGTTTTTCATCACAAAGTAGGTGACTTCATTACACTCCTTCTCAAATGTTCTCTCTTCTTTGTGTGTGTGTGTGTGTGTGTGTGCACGCACATGCGTGCACATGTGCACTTTGGATAGAAAGACTGGTAACTTCCAGGGGTAATTGGGGTAGTTTCAAAGAGCTTGCAGAGGGCAAAATGAGGCAGACTCATTTTTGTTCCACACAGACTCCAGGCCGCCCATACCCTAAGTCTCCGTTTCAGTGCCTTCCTCCTCCATCTCTTCAAGAACAGCTGTAATAGTCTCTTTCATTCCTCACTGAACTCAGTTTCCATCAGTAAAATAATGTAGCAAAGATTTATAGATTCATTTCATGGGAGGGACATGCTTTCATTTTGCCAGTGATGAATCGTCTAATGTTTACTTTCCCAGACCTTGTACAAATCTTTACAGTCATTGAGGTGAACATCAATTAAAATGAAACTGTATTAAAATAAAATATTGACTTCATTTAACATAATATACCTCCCAAGTTGGGAGTGTGGCTTCCAGATAGAGCAGCAGCCGCAGCAGCAGCAGTGCAGGTTTCATTCCCTGTAAAATTCACAGAAAAGAGTAACTTCTGCCTCAGAGTGACCACTCTGATTCTTAGTTCTTATGCCCCCTTTCAAATCTGAAAAAAAACTATTCAGTACCTTGCACATGACTCAAATATACAGGGAGTCAAAGATTTGTGTTATTGGACAAAACCAGACTAGAGGTTTTTCTAAAGTAAAATAACTGATCCTCCTATGTTCTCTTCTTTCTGCACCCTCATTGGGTCAAAAGTTAAAAATACAAATAACTAAAGGCAATTGCTTCCATACTGTTTTCTAAAGCAATAAAATACCACTCTAAAATTCTTGCAAACCTCAGATTAATGATATTTTTGAGCAGGTGGCTTGTTTTCATGCCTAGCTCTGTCAGTGCTACAGTTTTGTATGGGTGGACGTGGAAGTGCTGAATGTGGACATATTACAGAGTGCTGGGCTTTGGTTTCTCAGAAATATGCTTTAAAAATGGTAGATGTTCCCTGATTTTTAAAGTTGGAAACTATTTGGAGCTTTTTTACTTAGTGACTTTGAGGCAGGCAATATAAGTGAGTAAACTGGGTAGACTGACACGGTTCTTGAAGAAAGTGAAAACCATGAGTGGGAATAATGGACTCCACTCATTATTTAGAATTGAGGCATCTCAAATTTCAGAAATTTTGGGGAGAACGTTAGCATCTAAGCCTACCAGATGTGGCTGCATTACTATGGTTAGAATGCTGAAGGTGTTTTATTTCAGGTATTCAGTAAAAGGTATGTAAGATGTGACAGATGTGTAAGAAATAGCAACGTGTTTAGAAGAGAGAAAGCAAAATTCATCATCCTGTTAAAATATATTAATTAACAATCTGAGGCACATAGATAAAGGTTTAATTGTATTTTAATAGAATACTGGAGTGATATTTCTATTTCCTCTTCCATACTTACCAGAAACCATTTTCCATTTTGGAAAGTGCTGCTTCTAAAAACACTTAAAACCACAGTACACTGTAGTTTAGTTTGCAGCATATGGAAGATTGTAAGAATGGCTTTTCCTGCAAAATTATTTTGATCTATTAAATTCAGCTGTTCAAGGAAGGTGGTGGGGAGAAATGTAAGATATTGAACTCCTGAAGTGTGAAAGGTTTTCCAGTGGCAGAAAGTGAGACTTAAGAGTGCATTCTGGCTGTTTTAACAGCAGAAATGGTTTGCTGGGTTATTTTTCTCTTCAGTTTTTGGTTTTTTACGAATGGCACTTCGCTAAGATTGGTGCATTTCATGTGATAAACGCATCATGGAAAGCATTTTTTTTACATGACTTGGAAATACAGGAAATCTGAGTTTCATTCAGTAGACGCTAGGTATACAGATGCTGTTGCTTGTGTGAGCAATCACACTGAATTCAGGAGAGGTCTTTTTAAGGAACACTGCAGTACAAATTAAGTGTCTGAAATGAATTAGCAAGAATCGTTAACATTGCTGAAAAAAAATATGTGTGGAACAAAATAAAAATTTGTCAGACTCCAAGTGAATTTTCTATAGCATGTTAAAGGAACATAGTTGTTATTAACTAATTAAACTCTGCAATAGCTATGTGAGCAAATGAAAACGTAAGCTGAACTACACCTATTGTAGCCCATAAATATCATCAAAATCAGACCAATGTGATAAATTCTAGTTATTACGAGCTCCTGAGAAATTTTATTTTTCCATTTCCCACAAGGTTTTTTTAAAGTCACAGCAGTTTAGAATATCCCTTTTTTGCTTTCTTGTTAACAACATTCCAGAAAATGTTTCCTCTCAAATAAAATTTTTTCTCAACGTTGCCCAGGGCTGAGGAGTCTGGAATAGTTCGATCCTAGAATAGTCACAATAGAGGAATACCAGTTAAGTCAAACACCTGTGCGTGCTGTTTACTTGTACGTGTTTGCGTATTAGGGATATGGATCAGTTTTCTAACACATTTCATGGCGACACCTTGCAGAGTGAGCTTAATCAGTTACTGAAGCCAAAGATGCTTTGCTTCCACTTTACAGTTGTGTTCCTCCACTGTGTCTGTGCAAGCGTGCAGGACATCTGCATGTACCCACTGCCTATGTGTACGTGTATGCTGAGTGTAGACCAGAAGTTACGTTGATTGCACGTAACATTTTCGGGCAAGTTCTGTTTCTTGTAATGTCTGGACACATTGTGTGGCTTTATATTTCTGTATGTGAGTGGGGATTTGCATTTACTTGTTTTGTTGCAGTGTTTCTAGCTTTAGTTAAATTTGAGAGCAGTCGAAAAATATATTCCTTTAGTTTAATTAGCTTGGTAGGAAAAAAGTCCTTTCTTGGGCAGTAATTATTAGTTGTATGTTATTAAAAGGAAGTAGTTCACATTCAGTTACTTAGCAGAAATAATTGAATCTTCTGATCCGGTAAACTAGCTCACTTTGGATTCAGCTGGTTTTTAATTTAAGACCTATGGAAGAGGAGACCTGTAATCTCACTACAGGGAATTGGCTTCACTTTCCTGCAGTTCATAAACCACAAGAGTGAAATTGCAATCCCCCACAGCAGTTTTCTCTTTATTTTTCACATTTGCTTGAAAGTTTAATTTTATGAGACAGAGCTGATTTTAAAGTTTAAAGTGCTTTTTTTGTTGTTTCGGTGCTTTTTTCCCCATTTTTTCTTGAACAAAAGGACTACCAGCTCTATCTGTAGTCTGGGCTGTAGTCTCAGACAGCAGCAATTTCAGGATGTTTCAAAGATGTAAACACAGTTGGGTACTGCGATGAGCCCTTTGGCGATATTCCAAGAGAAACACAGATAGCTAACTAGTTTGAAGCGGATCTACATGGAGCTGATTCTCAGCTGGAGTAAATTGGCAGAGCTCCACTGGCTTTTGAGCCATTTACACGTGGTGAGAATCAGCCTCCCTACCTCGTGGTAGCTTGTATGTATGCATTTCCCCTAGGTTTTTACACAGTAGATGCATTACTACATGAAGATGTCAGTGGTGACTTTACATTGTGCTCTACGTGAAGAACTGTAAATAGAGCCACCATCACAGGAACTAATTGTAACACAGGTATCCGAGTTCTTTTTCTTTTCCCTGACCAGATTTTAAGGGGTAGAGTAATTTACCGCTTGTTGTGAAGCTGTTTAACATCAGAACACTTCCATTGGATTTGTTGTTCATAAATAATTTTATTTAATAAATTAGCATAATTTAATATGAATTAATATGAGGATTTTCTTCCCCAGTAAGAAGGTAAATTGGAACCAATATTGCAGCACAGGGCTGCACCTGTGTGTGTCAAATATTTCTAATTATGTAATTTGCATCAGATAAGTATATGATTTTTTTAAGGTTATATCAGAATGCCTAGCTAGCTGAATTGAGCATCCAGATGTTAAAGCTGTACCTTTTTGGTATAGAAAGTTATATTGCAGCAGTTGGTTTCCACCACTGTAATGTGGGGCGAATTTAGGACTGCAGGAGAACATCGATTTGGAATTTAGGATTACTTGGATGTTGTTCACTTCAGGTAAAAACATGGCATGTGAAGCATCAGTATGTGCCTTTTTTAAACAAGAAGTTCATCTGTTGCTAAATTGAAAAATGTTAAAAATAATACATTTCATGCATGTATGCACATGTGCTGTATTAATTTATTAGTTTTGGAAGCATTTTCATGCTTATTTAACTCAAAATGGCTCTGCATTTTCTAAGGAAAAGAAGGTAAAACAACAAAAAGGAAGGAATAACAGAAAAGAACTGGCAGACAGTCCATATGGCCTAATTACTCCTGATATTTTGAGAAAAGAATGTAAACCTGGTGAGTTACTAAACTGAGAAATGGCTACCATGAGGGCCTTTTTTATCAGTTCTCAGTGCACCTATTACACATCCTGCGTATTTTAGTCATGTTTCATCTAGGAGAGTCCCTCCAGGAGCTGCATCGTGAAAAAACCCGCAAGTATAGCGTCTCGATTTGAAGGGATATTCTATCTCTAGCTGGATGCGTGGAAGAACATTCTTTTTCTTTAGCTGTCTGGTCATCTGACAGTGAAAAACTGTAAAGATGCCATGCATAGATGGGCCTCACATTGTTTTTCTTTACAGATTGGCCCATTCATGGCAAGTTTCACATTTAAAATGAGATGGTGACTGTACTGTGGACAGAGGGGCTGTTAATTCCTCCTCTCTCTTTAACCCTTCTTCTTTCTGTAACTATCAGCTATCAGTATCTGAAGTACAGCCTGGGTAACCTGGCTGTACCTATATTTTTACATACCGAGAATCAGGGAGACACAGGGAACAGACCCTGAGACTCAGGAACTCCACACCTTAGCCCTGCATTAAATCCCTAAGAGTGTTCTGAGGGTCTCTACAGTTCTACATCTGTACCTTCTGCATTGAATCTCTTGGCTAATTATTGCAAATTAGCTTTTACGTTTGTTTGTTGGGTTTATTTTATTGGTTTTAAAAAATATCAGATCAGATATTATCATTTGCCTCCCAGCAGAATGAAATAAACTATTTGCGTTTGCTGTTGGCATGTTTTAAATTCAGTATTTCATTTATTTTTCTCCTTACCTGTTATCTTCTGTTTTCTTGTTATGAAGATAAAGTAGATTTCATTTTATTTTTCATTGTTGTATAACAGATTAATGTTTAGAAATGATCAGTTCCTATTAGTCACAGCTCATTCTTTCTTCTTTCCAGTCAGAGATGTATGAAATCCTTTACTAAACAAAAGATGAGTGATTTAATGTGTAACCCAAATTCCAAAAGAAATAATTACTGACAAAGGGCCATATTCTGATTTTTATCCTCCTTTCCTTTTGTGAAAACAATAATTTAATTTGATTCAGAGTTTCAAGAATGACAACCTTGGATGCAAAGCAAGTAAGGCAAAAAACCGAGAACACAGCAACCTTCCCCATGGAAGAAATGTTGTCTGTTATGGCCAGCAGACTGATGGAGGATCTGAGTTCAATTTGCTGCTCACGACAGCCTCCCAAACTAGCGCTGTGCAAGCCATCTCATGTCTTAGCACCTACATTCCCCTCCCTTCTGCTTTCTCCTTTCCACCTGCTGAGCTGTACTTTGTGGCCATGTGTTCCAGGGGATAAGCTTATATGAGATTAACCATCATTTGCATTTATTAGTTTTAAGTATAAGGTCTTAGCTTTCATTAAAAAAGCCCTAGTTCCAATATTATGAATGAGTGAATCTAAGGGGTTTTTTTGCGTAATTTGATTCTTTTTGTACACTGCTTTCGTACCTCTTCTCTAAAATCGTACCATCCTTGTCTCTCACATGGAAGTTAGTCATAATATAAGTCTCCTCATACTCCTCAAAACTTCTGAAATCTGTTTTTCTTTAGATCTCAGTTATGCTGTTAAAATGATTAGATGCCAAGATGTTGAATGGTATTTCAAAGTCTATAAACAAACAGTGCCCTGCCAGTCCTTCTCAGCACTAATGGCCTAATACCTAGTTTCATCCCTGACTGCTTTGGACGGACCTCTTGAATGTGAAGAAGAAAAGACAGAAAGATGAGTGTTATTTCACAACTACTTTAGATGTTGCAATAGCCAGTACCACCACGCCCCCTGCCCCCCCCCCCCCCAAAAAAAAAAAAAAAAAAGAGAGAAACACAAACTGAGAACTCGGTTCAGGAAATTTGCTTCTATAAACAAAGAGTGCCCTGCCAGTCCTTCTCAGCAGGAGAAATACTTAGTAAACTGGTTATTGAGGAAAGGCTAAAAAGGCAGTTACAGAGATTGGGTAAATTCAGCTAAAACACAGTGATTGGGAACATAAAAATATGAACACCTGAAGGATGTGAACACCAGGCAGACAAGGAGGATATGCAGTGTATTTAGTACTGTATACCTGTGTTCAGAGGACTGTAACTAGTTATAATAGTAAGATTAAATCAAGACCAGGAAAAATGAGATTTAAATGCCCAACAGTGAGATCCCCTGGGCTGGCAATCAGGCTGTGTTGGAGTTTTGCCTGTGATTGCCGCTGCTGAATCTAACTGGTTTTTGGTGCTCCATGGCCCCTGACTGGTCTCTTTTACCAGTATGACTTTCAGCATGCATAGTCCAGTCTTCTAAATATTGAATATGTGCAGCTCTGCAATTGTCAGGAAGGGGAGTGAGAATGAGAAGACTGACTTGGTCCATTCTTTTCCCACTGAGCTTCTTTGTAGTCACTGGCCAATATCTTTATTTTCCATTGGGAGAAAAATGACAACTGTTGTGGAGGAAAGACTGGAGCAAGTTGCATGTGTTTGTGAACCTTTGAAATTTATTTTGTAAGCAAAGGAATTCTAGTGAGGGAACTTGCCTTTCAGCTGCAAGAAAGATTTCTGTAGGAAACTTTGTAGAAATGAGGAGGTACAATGATCTGCGGGTTGTGTTTTTGTTCTGTGGTTTTTGCTACTAAGGCATTTGCAAGATGCTGCCCACCAATCCCTTTGATACGCTAATGGCTATTCAGTCCGTTACCACCCATAGCTCTCCATGGGTATTGGCCTATGCAAGGGAGTTTTCCCTTGAAGTCAGAGAGAGTAATTGCGTGCCTGCTGGTGGCAAGATTTGTCTTACTCAGTTGGACAACCTAGATGCAGCTGCTGCAGTAAATCTTGCAGTCCTGAAGTTCTTGTGGTAGCTGAGACCCCAGAAGCACTACAGGCAGTGCCGTGGTGGGAATATTTCTTTGACTGCCCGCTGGCTACCTGCCACGTTCGTTTGTAGCCAATGACCAAGTACTGTGGAGGGTCCTCTTGAGCTGGTAAGTGTACAGAGAGGAAGGGATCCGTTCCTGTTCAAATGTTTAAATTGAAACCAGGTAATGGAGAATCAGTTTTCACTCTCTCGTTGCTTGTAATAAAAAAATCCATGCACACTGATAGTTTTCTCCAGTCAAGTATCCTTTTTTGTGTACCCTTTTTGTATGTCTGCTGAGCACATTGAGATGGGTACCAGTGGTTTGAAACTTGAAAACCTTCAATTTTCATGTAAATTACAGGTCAAATCTGTATAGTGCATCACTACCCTTTACAGTAAATCACATATAAAACTAAGTTATGCCCCATTTATAATGACAAAAGAATTCTTGGACTACATGGTAGCTCTTCCCAGTAGAAGCTGAATAAAAGAAGAAAAACTAATAAATAATTAAGGTGGTAATATGTTTGACCACTATTTTTTTAGTATGACTTTTTTCTGTTATTGTTGTAACAAAAATGCTCCTTTCAAAGACAACTAAAGCGCTAATGATAGCTAAGAAGGTCATTCCTAGGAGGTTAAACTGGTTTAATTAGAATTTATGAGAAGGTTACTATGAGAGTGCAGAAAGATTTTAAGGGGTTAACCTATAAGAGATTACATTGTAGTCAGTGTTCTGTTAAAGTTTGAATTAATTTTTCCCATGGGTTTTTCACATTCTAATTTTCAACTAAATGAGACATCTGTTTCAGAAAAGGAAAATTTGCTATGGTTGTCATAGCAACTATCATTCTGTAAGAAAATTATTCCAATGGTTACTTTAGAACAGAAAGATAGAAATTCAGTACATAAAGCAACATCCGATTGCTAGCACAAATTCTGATAATTGAGCCCTTTTTGTATGGTCGATTATTTGACCTGCAAAACTTGTTCATATGTTTTTAGCATAAGGTTAATTACGCTGTAAACAAATGCACTTCCCATGTATTTCCCCCCTAGAGTCTTATATATAGACAATCATTATTCTTAGGATAATAATAATACTGTTGAATTTCAGTAGTATGTGGAGACACTCAAACTGTTCACTTTAAGAAGATAAGACCTAAATCAAAGTACATTTCTACATGAGTGCTTCACTTCAGAGGAGAAATACATTCATCATGTATGTCTTTAATTGTCAAATACATTTTTCTTAGGATTTTTTTGAGAACAGTGGCTTTTTCTCTTATAGAACATACATAAATGTATTTTCTTTGTAAAATGTAAAATATTATTGAAAAATAATTTATAAAAAAATTACACTTTCCTGAGCAAGTGGTAAGTGGGGAGCCAGAAATTCAGTACATATCAAGCACT
Organism: Cariama cristata; assembly: GCF_000690535.1. Taxonomy (NCBI): domain Eukaryota; kingdom Metazoa; phylum Chordata; class Aves; order Cariamiformes; family Cariamidae; genus Cariama; species Cariama cristata. The sequence continues at coordinate 50,328 of NW_009626354.1, forward strand.
GAAGACTTTAACTTTGCTTTAAGGTTCCATTGTAAATGGAAATTTTAGACAAAGTTGTCCTTGCATGATATCCAGGTCACAGACTTGTTAGTGGGTATTAGAGAAGATTTTTTTTTTTCCCCTACTCAGAAACTTTGATGGCTGTTTTGCAATAAATTTTCAGAAGAAGGGACTTGGGGATTTATTAAATCCCTGTGTGCCTATAAAGATGATTTTGCTTTGGGGGGGTGGGGGCACTGAAGTGTATGATTTGTCTTTCTTCTCTCAGATGTAAGGCACACCAACATGCTCTGCTGAATCCTTTCTTGGACTTCAGATTTTTGTTGCCAGAAATATTCCAGACATTTCTTTCGATCTCGGGATTGTCACAAAAGACAGCATAATGGCAAATCACACAAGTTGTAACATCTCCCCTTCACAAAAGAACAGCTCCAGCATGCATAACTTACCAGCCCTGCGCTCAGGCGGCGACGCGCTGCAGTCACCACAAAGGGAGGGAGGGACGGGGGAAAGTGCTTCTTGTCTTAATAAGCAGATCATGCCTATTCATAAGGCGAAACGGGCTTTTTAAAAAGTGGCCATGTACTGGCTAGCCCTAGTAGAGGCAGGCAGAGGTTCTCACGGCTGCATATGGC
>NW_009626354.1:50973-65450 GCF_000690535.1 Cariama cristata
CAGCAGGATTAAGCTGACTTCTGGCAAGACCTGTGACACTCACGATTATTTCTCTTGATAAATGCTTCATTGTATCCTTAAAATAATTATTCCGTAGGTTTTTGACCTTTTCTTCTTGGGCAAATACTGATCTTTCCCCTTGGTTTCTTTCGTGCCACGGCCCGTTCTGCTGGGTCTGGCCCACCTGCGGGGTGCAGGATGATGCCTGGCCTCCCTTCCCACCAAGGGCCTGGGGACGATCCTGTCCATACCCTGCAGTACCGGGTGGGAGCAAGAGCCTGTAGTCGTGGAAGCTGTCAGTGGCTTTAAAAGCATGATTTACTATGCTGACACTTCGTTTGCTTCCTATTTGCCCTTGCAAATGTTTTCTGTCGGTGAGATTATGCTCCTGGAAAACTTGTGCTGGGCCTAAAGACAATTTGCCAAACTGTTGAGTATTGTCATCTTGGTGCGGGAAGATACTTGACATGTAAGGTGTGGAACACAATCCCAAGGTAGGAACGGATGGAGAGTTTAGAAAAAAGCTGATCTGTGTATGTTTTTATAAAGCCTCCCACTTCTCTAATATCCGAGCACCTCGCAGACTTCAGTTTATTTATTTTCAGGGCATTCAGTGAGATAAAAATGCTCCCATTCTGTCAATGGTGAGCTGAACGTAAAGACAGGCTGATGAAGCTCCACAGACTGGGGTTTGGTTCTGTGTGACAGGGTTACATGGTCATGTTGCTGGTAGCTTACTGCAGAATAAGCTAGTAACTGGAATCATAGAACCATTTATGTTGGAAAAGACCTTTAAGATCATCAAGTCCAACCGTTAACCTAGCACTGCCAAGCCCACCACTAAACCATGTCCCTAAGCACCATGTCTACACATCTTTTAAATGCCTCCAGGGATGGTGACTCCACCAGTTCCCTGGGCAGACTGTTCAAGTGCTTGACAACCCTTCTGGTGAAGAAATTTTTCCTAATATCTCATCTAAGCCTCCCCTGGCACAACTTGAAGCCATTTCCTCTCCTCCTAACACTGGTTACTTGGGAGAAGAGACTGATCCCCACTTGGCTACAACCTCCTTTCAGGGAGTTGTAGAGAGCAACCAGGTCTCCCCGCAGCCTCCTTACTAGACCATGAGTTACCACCCCAGCAGTAGGAAGGTGAGAAGTCATCTACCTGTGAGCCAGGTTCTGTTCTTCCTATGAGGAAAGGCTGCTAGGGGTTGAACAGGTAACCAGAAAAGTGTGATTTCATCTCCCTGATACAGGGATATGTCTTTTTCTTAGCCAGCCGCCTTGGTCTGAGAACTGACTCAGAACAGGGTGTCCTCTTCATTGCTACTGCTATTAGCATCTCTTCTTCACACACCTTCTTCACCTCCCTCATCACAGCTTCTGGAGGCTGGGATATATTTCTGGTCCCAATGGCAGATGTACCAAGTTTCACCTTTTTTTTTTTTTTTTTTTTTTCCCTTGGGACACCTGTTTATCCAGACCCTGGTTATATAGGGCATGTGATGAAGAGCTAGGAGATGAGTTCTTAGCTGTGGACACAGAAAGCTTTACAGACATCTGTCTAGAATAGTCAAGGCTCTTTTTGTTTGTGGAAGAAAGGCAGGAAACCTGCAAAGCCCCCTTCTTCCTTTCTTTCTAGCAGAATCGTCTTTTCTTCCCTCAGGTAAGCCACATCCCTTTATGTTTTAGCAAGCTCTGTGTTTTAAAAGCTGTTTTCAGTAGGCATGTGCTTTACACCATTCCAAAAGGAAAAGTGGAAAATATATCATCATGGAGACATGCTAATTTTTGAAATGTTAGTCAAGCATCAGTAATAGAAGAGGATAAATAATACCTTTATGGGCATTTTCTTTTGTCTTTGCCATACGTGATGTAAAGTGGAGTTCAGAGAATTTGTTTTAAAGAATTCTTCCCGTCTTTTGAGGCAGTGAGGGAGTGTAAAGCTTTCTTCAACAAAGTAACATCTCAAAGGGAACTCTGGTTGATGTTTATGTGTTTATAAACACTAAGGCTGCATTTATCATAAACCTTATTAAATCACAGTAGCCTATTTGTTGTTATCCAAATATGGATATGACCAGAAGATGTCAGTCAAAAAATTTTTTAAAAATTCCTACCTAAAACTAACCCCTCAATTTTATGACCTAGAATTAGAGCATAGTCAGCAAGACATAATTTACCACTGTGATATAATTGCTGTGAAATATAGTGAAATTTTTTAATCAGTGGGCTAGCAAGATACAGATAAGTTGTGTTCTGACTGGCAGTGTTAGAGTCCCACTGCTCCATGATGAGCTGCTCCATAAATACGCTTTAAAAAATGTAAATGCTCATCTGATAAGAAATCCTGAATATGGAAAGTCTTACTTAAAAGCAAGGCAACACACCAGAGGACAGAAGAAAATGATGTGTAAGAAAAGCAGCAGTATTCTTGTTCTGATGGGATGCTTCCAACTAGGGAAACAAAGCAGCATAGATGATGTCTCCGACTTTGGAGCAGGATCTGTTGTTGTGCCCAGGTGGTCATAGGCTAAGGGCCAAATGTGACGGGAGCCAATGTGAAACGTATATCCACACCTAGGTATCTGAGACAGGTGTTCTTCTAGATGTTGTGGGAGGCCAGCATGCTAATCCACACATGGAGATCTTGGTATCCAGGTCTTGCAAGAGTTCCTTGTCACCTTGTTAGAGGAATACTGTGAATATTTTATTGTATGCTACCTACTGAAAGTGGTAAGGACTGCACTGATTTGCCACACAAGTGAAATAATGCTGGTTGTATGGGAAGAGGGTTTTACTGTGCACACGAAGAAGAAAATGAATGCTATTTGACTGTCTCCAAATTCCATGCTAGTAGAGAGTCAATCTCCATATTTTAATTAGATAACCAGTACATGGAAATAGCACTGAAGACATTCTCCTCCTCTCTTGGCAGGCAACCTTGGTTTTATGGCTGGGGCTTTAATCTTCCACGAGGCCAAGCACTGTTAGAGAAATGGAACCTTATTCCAGATGGAATAGATATTCTTATAACACATGGACCACCTCTCGGTAAGAAAATACTAGTGCTCTTAGCTGTGTATTTCAGATGATTTTACAGTAACTGATGGCTCTCCTTAGACAAAGAGTGCAATCCTGACTTACAAAAGTCAAAAGTAACATCCATACTGATTTCAGCAGCACTAGAACTTCAGCTCAGGTTTATGTTTCATGATTGCCTATACTCAGTGGTAGGGAATTAAATAATGGCTTAAAAAATAAAGCTTTAACACATAAAGCCTTAATGAGCTTTATCGATAAGCAAGGTGTGGTTTTCCTATGCATCTGCCCACTCTGCCACCAGTGAAATTAGTAGATTTAAAGCATGGAGCCTGCTTAAAGAGGAATGCAGGATTGAGATCTTTTTTTTTTAGAACCATCTTTCTCCTTCACTTGCAGTAGCATTCCCCCACTAACAAGTACTCAGTGTTTGTATTTTTCCTTATCATGCTGACTTGGTGCATCTTCTGCCTCACAAACCCAAATGCTGCCATTGTTTGCCTGTTCTTTGGACAGCTTGGGTGAATTGCCTATCCGTAATACAATCTAGCAACACTTAACAGACCAACAAGAAATAGTTTTGCATTTGTGTTTTACAAGTATTAATATAGGTGATACAAAAGCCGGGAGAGGTTTCTTGTATTCATAGATAATAGTGAAATTTTCTGTGTTACGGAAATAATATAATCACAGAAATGTGTCCAGATTCAGTAAAGGCTTAAGGCATTTAACATGTTTTTCAATGTATTTAACATATAGTGAGCTATATTTAATGCAACTACGTCTTTAACTGTCACTAATGTAATAAATGGACACAAACGTGAAGCATGGACTGAAGTGTTCTACTGAGTCTTACTGTGGAGGAGTGCTTTGCGTGAAATGAAGGCAGTTGATTTCTTTAAACCTTTAGATTCCCCAATTTCCTGAAGCTAAAAAACCCTCTTGTCTTCTACCCTTTCTTCTCCTCTTTCAGAGCTTGGAGGAGAAAGTATCTAAAGGGTTTGTGTTTTGTTGTTTTCTTTAGAAAGACATGTTTGCATTCCACTGCTCACTAATCCTGGGGAAAGGGCTTCTTTGTGACCGCAGTTTCTCACAGTAAGGGCATGTGTTTTGATACTTCACCTAAGTGGAGTCTCATGCCATGCCATAGACTGATTTTAATATGGACCTGTATTGTAAAAGTGGATAGCAGAAATTAATAGTTTAGACCTTGAGACAGCAGCTCCAAATGGTTAGTACTGAGGGTAGTCCCTGTTAGGATCCAAGGCATGGGTCTTTGATACAGTTTTATTTATAAGTCATAGTTAAAACTTTTTCAGAAGCTTTTTCAGCACTTTTAAAGCCATTTTTAAATCCGGCTGATGAGCTGTAAGGAACCACCCTTCAGCTGATCCAAAGAATGTGCCTGTATCTAGCACTTGAAATCCAGTGTTGGAAAGGTGGAGAGAGGGGTTTGCACCACCCAGCTTCAGCCATCTTGCTAATTTAGCCACCAGGCCTCTCCAGGTGGCCTCTGGGATCAGCAGAGGGAGGAGAACCTCTGGAGAGTACTGCACAGCTGGCACTCAACAGACATGCTTTAATAATAAATTTAATAGTAAATTTAATAATTGAAAAATAACTTCGTAAGTGTAGTAATTCTGAGGAAGAGCCACCCATCTGCACTGACTGCAATGGGATAATATGAATTCCCCCCATCTCCATGTCTCAGTATTTGTCTTTTTTTTTTTTTTTAATTCTTAAGCTTCAACCAACATCCAAGGATTTTCTTTTTTAAAAGTCTCCGTTTCTTTGTCTTTTTCTTATTGATGCATTAATAGATGGCTCAGGCACAGAACCCTCTGCCTGAGGGCATCAGCTGTTGGTCTCCCTGACACCCACAGCAACAAAGAAATGACACTTCAAAAGAAATTAGCACTCTGCCTAACTTATGGAACCTCCTTATTCAGTAGCTCTGTCCTCAAGACATTTTGGGAGACAGGATTCTCCTTGACCCTCCCAGCCAATTATTTTAACCAGAAAGCTGATTACTGTTGTTCTGATCTTGGACAGCGTCACTAGAGCTGTTCTGAATGATCATAAATAGCAGTCAGTGCTCTTGAAACTCCTCTTTTTTCTCCAGCATAGCTGCCTAAATTCTGTCCATCGTCCATTTTCTGTACTGCTTTCTCATTCCCTCACTTCAAAAGAGTGCACATCTGCCTAAACTAATTAATACATTATTAGATAGATTTAAAATTGCCCGCATGATTTAGGTGCGGAAGCACCATTAAGAGTTAATGGACTTTGTGTTTTTAAGTCAGTTAGGCACATAACAAAAATCTGAGTTAATTTTTGTTTTCTGTTTTAGAATAGTGCTTTGGGATGCAACCAGGGCAGGGATACACAGGAAGTTCACACAGGATGAGGAAACAAAGGTTAAACCAGCTGTTATTGACCATTTTATTAGTAACGTGTTCATTATTAGTAAAGATACGCCATATATTTCATAGCTTATGAAATACAGTATTCATGATTATGGGATCAGTGCTAATGGATGATTCTGTATCAGCATATTTTTGTTACTTTAATGTATAGTATAACTTTCTAGGTCTTTTCCCTGATTCCTAAAGATCTGCATTTATGATTCTTTTATTTCTTTTCCAAAATTTCATTTTTCTTTTCTTTGTTTTTAATTTAATTTCACCTTTAAGTCTTCATTTATAGCTGTCTGCTTGATTGTCTATGACAAAGATTTATACTTCCCTGACAGCTGCAGAAACCTGATTCAAGTAACTGAACATTAAAAAAATCCTAAGATGAACTCTAATTGTTAGCTAGGTGTAATCAATTATTCTTAGTTTGTGTAGTCAGGTGTACATAATAAGCTGCAAACATATGGGAAGGCTTCAGAAGGGTGATAATGCATGTAAACAAAAACATGTTCAACATAAATAATGCTTAATTTAATGGAGAAGTTAATTTTATGGATTTTTGTTTGTGAAGTTTTTGAAGTGGAAATACTTTTGGCTTTGTGCTCACCACAGACATTTTGACAATTAACTGTTTCAAATCATTGAAGTAACAAAACCTATCGTTATAGCATGTTTGCTCTGAAAAAAGTGTGACTGGATTCCAGAGGAGCTGCTGGCCTCACTTTGACATCTTAAATATGTATTATTTCCTACAGTCAATTTTGACCTGCATTGGATACCAAGAGTGACTGGTAAAATCAGTTACTAGAACTGAGCATTGCTGTGCTCTGTCTGTAATTCAGCAGGGCTTTCTCTTTGTACATCCCCCTGACAGGAGGCAAGCAGCATCTTCAGAGACGTCTGAATGAATTAGGAGTTTATGGCCATTATCAGAAATTTCTCTTTTAGACACTTAGGTTGCCACATTCCCAACTCATTTCTGAAAATTGGACTTAGCTCTCCAAGTAACTATGATACAAGGGCAAATTGTTACCGTTTTCATAAAACCCCACGCTGTACTGAGCCTGGTTTTCAAATGCTGGCATCTAAAAGAGGTATTTCTCAATGTGTGAACCTACCCTGAAGCTCTAGCGAATCTGAGAGCTTTTCCAAGAGCTTGAATACCACAGTTCTGGTCTTTTGAGCCAGTTGGTTAGCTGCTATTTAGCCATGCTTGAGCGGACATCAAAAGTATGAAAACCAGGTCCAGACTCTGTACCTCTCCGGCTGACTACTGTTTTCTCAAAGGCATAATATATTCATGTTATTGCTGCAATCTAAGAGATACAAAGCTATGTCAGGCACACAGGCAAAGTAGCAGAACCACTAAAGAAAAACAGAATTATTTTATCTTTTAGGCTTCCAAAGTTAAGCCTGATGAAAATGGCAGAACAGTAGAAAGAAAACAAGATGGGTTATTACAAACCCTCTAATACAAAAACATCCTTCTTACACGACTACTTTAAAGGAAACATGAGACTTCACTTGGCAGTAAGCATCCCCCTGCAGTATGTTTTTAGACATATAAGCAAGTTGGTGTACATTTTTGTCTGCATTCATTAAAAATGCATTTTTATACAAACTTCGTGCAGGTAAATATAGGGCTTAAAATCATCTACTGCCGAAGGGCTGAGCTTCTCTTCCTACCTGAGGTGCATAGATTTAGGTTAGTGGGGCTTGCTGTGTCATGAAGTGCTTAAACCAGTTTTACTTGAGGATGTTGTTTTTAGGGATTCTGTGGGTTCCTCATCTGAGTTCCACTACTATAAGATTCAATGTTACAACAATACAGTTTTACTATTAGCAACACAGATTCCATTACATGAGTTAAAGTGTCCAATTAAAAAAACTAGATCCCAGGGCTAGATTTAAATAGCTACGTGTTGATTTAGATTCTTCAGAGACTCCGTTTGGACATACTGCTCTTTACATCTCACTCTCTTAAAGGAAGAAGATAAAGCATTGAGTTTTCCCATTAACAGCAGTGAAAAAATGCTTTAATTGCAGTGATTTTTTTTCCTTGAAAAACAACTGGCAGGAGTTGTCATAGTCCTTTTTCTTCGGATGAGCTTTTATGGTTTTCCTCCAGTATTTTTCCTTCCTTCCTCTTCTGCTTACCAATGAAACACTGTTTTTTCCATGTCAGTTCTTCTATGGCTGCTTATGAAAAGCCATGAGACACAAAATCTCAGAAATACTGTATAGCAGTACAGCTTTGTAGATAACCTGTCTTCTTTTAAAGCCTTCCTTTCTTTTCCAAAGGTTTTCTAGACTGGGTTCCTAAGAAAATGCAACGGGTAGGATGTGTTGAGCTGCTGAACACAGTCCAGAGACGAATACAGCCAAGGCTTCATGTTTTTGGACATATTCATGAAGGTCAGAACACGTTTCTTTCTATATATATTTAGAAACCACAAACACAGAAGTTGTCTGGTTTAGCTAGCATTTTCAAACTTGAATGTCTGAACCGAAGCATTTCTGGAATTCAGATACTTACTTAGCTGCATATATAGAGATGAAATTGGCTGATACCCAGATTTCAATATTTGTACTTCAGCTTCTCTCTCAGTTTCTACATCTATAAAACAGGATGATGCCTCCTTTACAGAGAGGATTACTGTGAATTTTAAAATAAGAACACCAGTCCAGTAGTTACAGAAAGTGACTAAATATTAGGATTGATGGATTGTATTTTCCTTGCTGAATCTCCGTGACTTAAGATAATTCATGTAAGCTCTCTGTGTCTCAGTTTCTGTGTTTGTAAAATGGGTAAGAATGCTTTGAGGGGTGCTTCTAAGGCTTAATCTTCAAGACTGTACAATAAAGGTAGTCTCTCCTCCTCAGTGTGTATATGAAGTTGAAATCAAGAGAAATGGCACCACTGACTTGTGTAGAAGTTCACGATATTTATTCATGTATTTATTTGCTTTGGCAGGGAAACCATTTTGTACTCAGACAAAACAAAGCAGTTCTCTTGACTATATGATTTTTAACTGGAAGAAAATTAGTTCCCTTCACATAAGTCAGTAAACGGTGACAAATATGCTCCATTGAAGTTAGTGACAGCAGGAGTTCATCTCCAGGCAAAGGGACAGGCAGATGCTTTCTGCTATAAAGAAGTCTGTCCTATTCACATGTCATGGCAGCAAGACTTCAAGCAGTGCCCCCACCAAAAGAAACCACTGGGCTGTGCGGAAGTGTACCCCTTGGCATGTAAGCATGTATTATCAGCTGCTTAGTTCTTGGCAATGTTAACTTACTGGCAGGAAAAGGTGCTCCGCAACTGCCAGTTTTCTGCTTCTGGGACTGCTCCAGCCTTTGATGTAGGATCTCTGTGGGTCTCACCAGTGTAGAAGTGAACAAATGGGAAAACTGGAGTAGCTGGCATTCAGATACTTCTGGTTTTGTGAAGAGCCAGTACCCTTCCCAAGAAATCCCACTCTGACTTGCTGCTGGGGGCTTTCACCATGCTAAGTTAGAAGTGACATTGATGAGAGATGTGCTGTTGTAAAACTGATGGAAAAGACATTCGGATCATTATTTTACAGCTCAGGGGTTAAGTCCATTCTCCTCATCTGTCTCACCTGTTCATGCCTAGTTAATGTCCAAAGTGCTCTTAAGTCAGAGACTAAACAAACAATGCATAGGCAGTATTGTTTCCTAACCCTTTGTTGTTAGAGCAGTCTTTGAGATTCCATACAAGAGAGCTGGTGAATACAGTTCAAACTCATTGTCTTTTCAGAAATCGTAAGCTAAGTGGGTTGCAGGGGATATAAGCAAACAGTTAGCAAGCCATGAAGCTTCAGGCAGGTAAACAAAATCACATCTGATAAGACCAAGCCCAACTTTTGCTCCCAAGGGAAAAGAATGGCACCTCCACAGAATGCTAAATCTTGTGAATACAGTTGGCACAGTAGGTATCAGAACACAGAAACAAGGTACTCTTCTTGTTAACTATCATAATTTAGAGAAAACAAATGGCGAACTGCGTAGCCTGTTTTGCAGTGGGATGCTAAATCTCTGCAGAGGAGAATTCCCATTGCAGACAGCCTGTGCAAACGAAGCTGCTCTTTGTAAAGAGAATGCATGATTTGAACAGATGAGTTCTTCCCCTGACTGAGCATAGCTACATCTGCAGCAGTCATTTGCTGAACATCCGGGAGGAAGAGTTGCTTAGAAAAGATATTTCTTCCCTATTCCCCCTCTGCATTGTTGTCTCTGCCAAAAAATACCTCTACACATGGGCTTGCTGCTGATCAACCCATGGAAGTGACAAGCAGCATGGCAGGGACCCTGGCTAAAACCCTGCTTTGCCCTTTACAGCCAGTATTTGGCTGAGGTCAAGGCCAAGGAAACTCTGTTGGCAGTAGGGTAGGAGTGAAAACTGTAGCATTAGGAATCTTCCGGCAAAAAGAGCGTATTAGCAAGCTGATTCTGTTCTCTCCAAACGTGTAGCCGAGGAGACAGAAAATCCCAGCAGCAATGCTGACTGTCCTCCATGCAGTTTGTGTTTTACACAGAACAATTGTTCTGTAGCAAACAGCAAATGATTTAAAGAAATGTCTGTGACAGGAACCTGACAGAGTTTTCTTCCCTCCCTAGTCCCTAATTATAGTGTGGTTTTTCCACAGGGAGTCCAGGAGGCCCTGCATTATTCAGGGTATTTTAAGGAACAAAAAAGAAAGGAATTTGGCTACTGTTTCTTTGTTTGTAAATTATGCAACTATCAATGCTTCTATAAGACATGAAATTGCGCACAGAAAAACTGTAGGATCCTAGGTGCCTAGGATTTAAATAGCTGGAACTCAGTGTACATAGCAATGAATGTTTTACTGTTAACTTCATTAATAGTGAGACTGAATCTTAGTACAAATGCTTTCTACCAGGTGGTTTCCCCAAAAACATGTATTTCTGATTGTGAATGCATTTCTTTGTATCAATTATAATATTTCAATGCAAGTTTCCAACATTAAGCTTTTAGTTTTAGTGTAATCAAGCTTATGTTTTTCCTAGTCAACCATGAAAAGATAGTTGACAATGGAGAGTGTGTCTACTTTTTCGTAACACCAGGGCAGGTAAAGGGCTGCTGCTTCAACTTTCTGAAGCAGCATTTCACTGTATTTCTACAGGCATTAGAGCTGGAAGTTTGATTTCCTGCACGTTTCGCTCTGGAATTGTTTGCCTTGGGTGTCTAGTCAGACATGAGATGTAGTTAAAGCTTTTTTGCCAGTGATGAGACATACAGAAGACTGTTTTCTCCCGTGGAAACATTATGATGTCTTAGGGTGTGAATTCACCTTGTCTGTCAGAGAATGCGTTAATAAAGCCATTTTTTCTCTGCCTGGGCAGGCATTTTAATGTCTTTCCATCAAATTTGGTGGAAATTGGTCAGCAAGTTCAAACACATAGGAAGAAGAGGTTCCTACTAGACAAATCCCGCTCAGGTGCACATGCAGACATGCTCCTCTTAGTCAAGCAATGCTTTTTCTTCATTGGTTGCTTAAAAGATGTACAACACAGGACAGAAAAAAAAGTGGAAAGATGAAACTGGCCCCAGGTTTGCTGCAGTGATGACTACAAACCTAAATGATCAGAAGTACAATGTTTTCAATGCTGCAATTGCCTAAGCTCTATCTTCTCATCCTTTCCAAAAGTGAGAAGGTTTTAAGAAAAAACTTTGCAGAGGAAAGTGTCTGCCTTTCTTAGGAGGTTTGGAGAGCCAGCTGCCAGAGATTATAGCCACTAGCTTGTGAGGGTCCATTTTGCTTTTCTTTCTTACACAATTTAAAAGATAGCAAAAAGTTCTGCTGTAGGGCAAAGATGATATTAATTCAGGAGACATTTATGTTTTACATGAAGAGAATTTTTTAATTCCTTCTGAGTAATGGGCACTTCTTATTATTGTGTGATAAAGGTGAATAAATAAAAAAAGAGAAGATAATAATGAATAATGAGAGTAACCAGAGTTTTTCTTTCTTTGTAGGTTATGGTGTCATGGCTGATGGAACTACTACCTATGTGAATGCATCTGTGTGCACTGTGAATTACCAGCCACTTAATCCACCTATAGTTATTGACTTACCTACTCCAAGGAACACATGATTATAATGAGGATTTAAAGTTGTACCCAACTCATTAGCAACTTTATATTGCTGGCTGAGAATCTCAATAGGGAACCATTCAACAAAAAAAGCAAAAACCTTCTTCTTTTTTCCCTGCTAGGTCTTCACAGACAAATTTTGAGTGACAAAAGTGGATGAGGAACAAAGACATTGTGGTGCCAGAAACAGATTAAAGACTTTAACATTTCACCATTAAAATATTTGTGAACACAGAAAAGTGAATGCATTCCATATATATATATATATACACACATATACATCTCTCTCTCTCTCTCTCAAGTAAGGACTTTTGTGTATACCGTACATTATATCGGACTTATTAAAAGAACAATGTCTTTCAAAAGAGTGTTTCTTTAAGAAAGTTTGCAGTTTAAACTTAAGTGTTTAGACTAGGATTTCCTCATTTCAGATGTTTCCCAGTGAGCTCTTGGTAAAAGAAAAATGGTGGTAAAGATGCTTTCCCTTAATTAATATGGCAAATACAAAAGATGGTGCATGAATGACCAGTCACAGGAGGAGAGCTATTACTTCAAGTCCTCCAGGTCTAAGTCTTTGCATCTATTCAAAACCAATGCAATAGAGGCCCTAATTCACTGTACTGAAATGAAGTTTTACTACATCTGGCATTACAGATGGTAAGGGAAATGGTGCATATTGCCAGCATGCTGTAAACAGCTCAACATTCAAGAAGGGAGACTGTGTTAAGTGCAGTATAAACTCAGGAATTTGTAACCTGGCCTCGCCTGTGAAAAAAAAGGATGACATTTCCCTTAAAAAAAAACAAAAAAAACAAAAAAAACCAACTGTGTTTTCATATGGTAAGACGATATGTGATTGTATGTAAAAAGCAAAAAAAACACCCACAAAAAACCCACCCAGTGTTCAGTAGTGGTATTTTAAATAAAACCCACTGGGACTATTTGTTTAAAACCTGTTAATGGGACATGCAGCCAATGATGAGATTACTGGTTTGAATTTGGCCCCGGTCAGAAGTGATTAAATGTCATTGTGATCATTTTGTCCTTGGGGAACATTATGGATGTCAAGGGGAAGGGGTCATTCCAAGGTGGAGTCTGGGCATTCACATTTGGGTAGCTATGTAGTAGCGTAAGTGCGATGAGTAACGAGTACACACCGATGGGTACAGAGCAGGGGCCGCCTCACAGAACCTGGCATTGCTTTTTGCCCGCTCATGGACACTGCTGAGAGAGACCTGGGACAAAATCGTCAGCTGAGTTGAAACCCATCTGTCGTGTTGCATGTGACGCCAGGCAAAGCTCGGGACGTGGCCAGCTGCCATGGCACTGCTCAGGCGGCTTTCCTGCAGGTTAACAGAGGTGTTGAAGCTGCTGGGATTTCAGTCCCATCCTAGGCAGAAGCTTGAGAATGAATTACAAACCCACCAAAAAAGAAAAGTGCTTCAAACGTGCCCTACAAGAAATGGGTTTCTGCCTTGAACCACGAACGTCTCCATGCTCAAAGAGGAGCCTTTTTGCCTTAATGGAGATAATTTAACTGCTGTATTCTAAATGTGGACATTATGAATTTGGGGCTGACAGCATCTAGACTTTCATCTTTTCCACACACATTGGGCAGATCATCGCATTACCAGTACAGGGTTGTTTGCGGGTCTGTGCATAGCCCACATCTGCACACATGCATTCGATAATTGTGTATGTTTTGCCTGATATATGGATGTAAATGTGAGCTTCATGTAGCAGCTGCATGTACATTATATGCATACACAATTTAAAATACCTGTGTCGCAAAACCAGGCTATGTCAGCCTCAACTCTAAGGAAGGTGAGCAGAAACATTTCGTTTCACAGGCTTCCCTCGGGCGGCAGCTCTTCCAGCTGCTGCTGGGAGCGGTGCCATTGGAGCCCAGTAACTAACTCGTGCCGTGGACTCACCAGAAAAACCACCGAAAAACCCACAAGTCACAGGTCTGTCATTCATTGTAAGCTGCTGGGTGACTTGGAGTCTAAGTGAATGTGCTGATTTTTCCTGAAATGAAACCCAGACCTATCGGTGGCGCCTGCAACTGGTTTTTGGGTGAATGGTTCACAAGTGCATGAGCAGTCTGCCATGAATCCAGCTGGGGCCGCTTTGGTCAGAACGATTGGTGTAGAAATGGCAGGGTCAGCTCCTAAATCAGCAAGGACTGGAATTCATAGTTGACTATGAACTCCCGCCATCACTGGGGAGATGAGCAATAGCGTGCAGTTAGCATACAAGTGTCTTAGCTAGTCACGATTCAAGCGGTTTGCAACAAATGTGGCAGGAAATTGGCTGTATGTTAAAGTCTGAAATGTTTACATTCGCTCATGGCACTTAAGGATGACAATGTTAAAAGTAGGGGGAAGAGGTCCTTTTATTAGCCTCAACAAAATTTCTATGATGTCGACCATAAACTATTCTCTTAAAAATAATTTTTCCTAAGGTATCTTCAAAATACTGTGTATTTTTATGTGGAAAGGATACGAAAGCAGCTGTTACTTCAAAATATCATTTAAAGTACTTGAGGTATGAAAGCTTAAAGATTATTTCATCATTTTGGCATAACTTGATTGTTGTTGTAACTTTTGGTCAAGCATGTTAGACAAATAAAGTCTAAAAAAAAAACCAAAACCAAACCAAAACAAAAATGAAGGCCTCTTTATACCCACCTCGTGCATTCTGGTCCGAGTGGGAAGGGCTGTCCGTCGCTGCGGGACGCCGGAGAGGTTATGGCGAAGGGTTGTGGCTCCGCGGGGGGCTCGGCTGGCAGAGGGGCCGGGGGCGGTGGGCAGGGGGGGCCCTGCTCCATCTGCCAGCTCCAGGCCTCCAAATCTCCTGCAGAAAGTACCGAGGTGGAC
>NW_009626354.1:65538-68069 GCF_000690535.1 Cariama cristata
AACTGATGTGAGGGAGTGCTGCAACGGAGCAGCCGGGCCCAGGGTTGCCATCCTTTGGGAATGGGCAGCAGTCGGGGGAAGGATGGTTCATGCTCCGAGGTGAGTGTAAGGGCGTGAACCTCACAGAGAGGGAGATTAAAGCGATGCGAGTATTATTTTTATTTTAACTTTGTGGGCACAGTCAAAGCCTGGGCTTCTTGCTTCAAATCTGATCTATCTCAGATTAGGGAAGCCCTGAAAAGGAAGGTTTCCACAAACGCGGGTTTGCAATTGTATTTAAATTCAGGGATGCTCTCTCAAGTCATTTCCCGCCCCACCTCCCCGTTGCTGACCTTCACTGATATTTATCCAGGTAGCACCGCTCCCGACGGTGTGCTGATGTGTATCGCTAATACGTGCGTTCCCATCACCAGGCAGAATTGTTACCGAGATTAATTTCAGTTCATTTCGACGAGGAATAGGGGCGATAGCACTGCATGTCAATGGAAAAAAAAAAGACAAGATTATTTTTCCCTCCCGCAGTCACATATGGCTGAGGATGTGAAATGTTCCTTGGCTACAAGGAACGAGCAAGTTGGGACCCCGCCTGAGCAGCTGCCTTTTCCCAGGCAGCCCCCCACCCACCGCAGCTGCACCCCAGCCCGGGCAACTGGGTTTAGGCTTTCAGATAGTGCTATTTGGTAGCCCCTGAAGCCAGAGACTCCAAAGCTACAGTGGTCTTCAAGGAGGCCACTGCAGGGAGCAAGGCTGGTGGCAGCAGCGGTTCGGGCCGGCATGGCCACCGGCGAGGCGGTTGCGGGGAGGGGAGGTGACCCCCCATCTCTGGGCGATGGACAGGGACAGAGTGGCGGGTGGGAAGGAGGCAGCCAGAGGGGATAAGAAGTAATTTGTCTTCTCCAGTCGCTGATTGCTGCCAATAGCCAATGTAAATGCTTCAGAGGAAGGAGGAACAAGACATTCCTTAGAAGGCAATTTTTAGAATAATCTGCCCATAGGGATCTTTGCCCCCCTTCCCATTTATTCTTGTTTGCAGGAGAATTTCTCTTTTAAAAAGCCGTATTATTGCTCGCTGCTGATGTAACTCACATGTAGCGAATATAACTGCAAATGTTCGTTTCTTTCAGGTACATTCCTGTCCCTTTCTTGCAAGTCTCTGCATCTGCGATTTTAGCAGTATTTTGGAACACTGAGCTCCCCGGGTGATTACGCACAGTGCATTAGAAAACAGCATTTTGCTTATCCTTGTACGTGTGCTGCCGTTCGGGTTTATTGACTGTCCCTTTGTTGTCTTTTTATGTGAAAAGTGTAAATAAGAGTACTTACATGTACCTTCTCTGTGCCATTCGTTATTTTGTATACTGCCATTATGTTACCTTTTACTCACTTTGTCTAGAAATTAAAATAATTTCAATGCTAGCTAGACTCTATTTCTAACCCTCTTACTTTCCCATCTTGGAAACGCTCCCCTCGTCTCTTTTTGATGTGTTCTTTGGGAGTTGGTGGGAGGCAGCAATGCCAGAAGAAGACCGCCTCCTCCTTCCTACCCAAGCATTTGGCCACAGTTCCCTGCTACTTTTTCTCCTGGTCTTTATCCAAATCTGTTCTTCATTTGTTTAGGATTTTTTTGGGGTAATAGTATATATTTGCAACCCCCAGTGGAGGACTGTGGTGAGCTCCCCAAGGCCCCAGCTGGGTTTTCTCTTCGAGAGGTGACAGCTGATCTGGACTTACCTGGTTTTCATGACCACCACCCCCTTTTGCCGTGGATCCCTGCCCAGGCTGTGTCCATGGGGGCATCCTTTTCCCCCGGCTCTGGCCCGTTCCCCTGACTTCGGTGATGCCCTTGGCAATCCTCGTCACCCCCGGTCGGGCTTTGCTGTCGGGGGCACCTCATCAGCCACGTGTGGCGAGCAGCCCTGGGGCTGGGGGTGCTGCTGGGCGGGGTACGGAGCCGTGTGACGCCTGCCTGGTCCTCATCCTGCTTTTGGGGGGTTTGTTTCTTGGCTAGTGCCTAACTCATGACCCTTCTTTGCCTCCCATGAATAGCTCTTTCACAAAGGTCTTTAACAAAACCTTTGCAAGTGTCCACACCAATTGTATCGGAGATACCTCTTCTTGCCAGGACTTTGATGTATCAAAAGCTTTCAAATAGATTAAAGGAGCAGGCTTTTCTTTTCCACAAACCGGTTGGCTTTGTTTCCCCCCCCCGCCCAGTGAAGTGCATTCCCCCTCTAGAGAGCACGATGGGCTAAAACTGAGCAGCGTGATTAACCCCAGTGCCTGCCACCGGGCCAGCACGCAACATGCCCTCGCACTCGCGCCGTTTGCTCCGATTCATGGCAATCCAGGCCCGGTTAGAGGACAAACCGCTTGCACAAGAGGCTGTTCGCTCGCTCAGAGCAAATCCGGTAGCGCGGTCCTTCGTCCTCGGTTTGGCCCGGGGAGCACCGCGGCGCGACGAGGTTGCACTGCCGGCTGGCAGTGAGCCACGGGGAGAGGGGGGCGGCTGTGGGAAACGACGACCCAGCCAG
>NW_009626354.1:68252-68504 GCF_000690535.1 Cariama cristata
CAGCGAGCCACGGGGAGAGGGGGACGGCTGTGGGAAACGACGACCCAGACAGGTTTGCCACTTCGCTTACTCTCATTACATTTTTTGTTGTAATGCTTTCTGCTCTCTGGGTGGGATGAGCAGCTTAGGGAGGGCCAGATAGGAAAATGCTGGATGCTATAAACATGCTGCAATGGCTTATGGTAGCGTTAAACTTCAAAAGCAGGGTAAGGAAAGTGTTCTGCCCCACCAGCTGAGCTACCCAATACCCAG
>NW_009626354.1:68556-68808 GCF_000690535.1 Cariama cristata
CCGAGTACCCCTTCCCCACTGCAGTTAGAGCCTGGCCGCGGGGGCCGGGGCTGGCCCAGCTCCCTGATGAGTGCAAATTGGGAATATTAGAAGATTTTGAGGCTGGTGGTATGAACCTTTCCACAGAGGCCACTGGAGTGGTGGGAAGGGGTCACAGAGGGGCCTGGTGTGTGCCTTCCCCGGCCCAGTGCCCTCTTGTTCATGGAGGAACGGCTTGGGACGTCGCAGTGTGCGCCTCGGCGGGGGGCCCGG
>NW_009626354.1:68839-78473 GCF_000690535.1 Cariama cristata
GACCCTGCCTGCAGGTGCGTGGGGCCAAAGCCGACGGCCTGGGGTAGGCGACTCCGTCCGCACCTCTGCATGGTGCAGAGCCAGGCGGCCCCGGTGTTGTGGGCTGTGGATTTCGGAGAGAGGCTTAGCCCCGTCCTTTCAGGTTTCCATTTCAGACCGGGGGTGCTGCCCCTCCACACCAAGAAGCGCTGGTTGGGCTCCCAGCCGCACGGCGCTGCGCCTCGCCTCCAGCCTGCCGACGGCAGGGTCTGTGCAGACAGAAACGCTCTCGTCGGCCTGGTGCAATAACCCGCCCTGGCAGGGCCCTGCTGCTCCTGCTGCTCCTGCTGCCGTGGGAAATTTCATAGCCTCCTGCAAACTTTACCCCCCACCGTAATGGCCTGGGCCAAATTCTCTAGAAATAACGGAGTTACGCAGGATAAAGCAATCTAAGTGGAGTGGGCAATTAAACCCGTATTTACATTTCTTTTACTGTTTTATAAGGCTGTTGCATGGCGCAGCCATTCTAATTGCATCTGTTACCTGATGTTTTAAAACGAACAGAGAGCTGCCTCACACGGACGTGTGTTGGCTGCCGATTACCTTTCCTTTGTCACCGACTCCTCTGCTTCCCACCGTTCCTCTGCTCCGCCACTTCAGGCCACTCATGGTGGGGCTCCCCAAGCAGCTTCTCACCACGGACACCCCCGCTCTGGATACCTCTATGGTCTCCCCAGGGATGATGTGCGAGCCTTAACATGCCCTGGTCTTGTTCTTGAGCCCACAGACAAACCCCGCTGCCTTCCCCAGCAGCACCAGCTCCAAGGACCTGCGACAAGCCGAGGGTGGTGTAGGAGAAGGGGACAGGTCCTTCTGCTTGAGGTCAGCCTGGGGACATCTCCCAGCATCACCCTGAGCCTCTCCGGGTGAGCAGGTACCCATGTATGGGGTAGGTTCCCTCTGCGGGGAGGGAAGAGCCCTGCTCCAAGGGGGAACAAATGCCAACACCAGCCAGAGCAAAGGCAGATCTTCACCACGGTGGCCAAGGCAAAGCATGGCAGAGCAGGGCAAGCTTCCAGAGACAAGTGCCCAGCAGGGTCCCCTGGCCTCCCAGCATCAGAGTTTGTCCCATCTGTTTGTGAAATGGTGCAAACATTTGTCAGCTCAATAACCTCATGGCCTAGGATTTCTGGGATTTCAGAAAACCCACTCTGACTGGGATTTCCATCCCTCAATTCATGCATCAGGTGATGCAGCACCTCTGCCCTTGTTTGCAGTCCTTGGTAGCCATGTACAGAGGAAAGGAAAAGCCGCTGTGAAGCCACCAAGGAGTCAAGAGAAGTAACTGCTTCGAACCTGCTGCCCCATCGATTCAGCCTGTGCCCGTTGGGTATCCATCGCTGGGGAGCGATGGCTTACCTGCACACCTTCAAAAGCACCTTCTTTCCCCGCCTGTTATGCTTGTAACACAGTGTGTACATAATTATGTTTATTGCTTGTTCAGAAAAAAAATAGCTCTGAAGTGTTACCTATCCGATTCGTTTCTGTGGATGCCCGTAACAATAATTAATCATATATATTAACATGCGGTCAAGAGACTTGTCAAAACTGGAGCTCTCAAGTGGTAAACAGAGCTCACGCAATTAGCAGTCCCTGCTCTGAAAACGCTTGGATTGATTCATTGTTCCTCCCAACACCTAAGAAAGTCAGGGAAGTAATAAATCATGAAAATATAGACAAAGCACTCAACAAACTAGGATGAAGACACTTCATCAGCTGCCTTTAGCTCTGCGTCAGTGCGTTGCACTGGAGTCGCCGCTGGCTGAGCTGGTTACACTCACTAACACTGCGGTAAACTTGGAAATACTGTGCTCTCTTCGAAATTAAAAGTAGAGGATTTCTTAATTGCTTTTAATCCACCTGCTACTGAGCATATGCCATCCCTTAAAATAAAAGTATAGGAACTTTTAGTGCATAGATTTTAAGCTGAAGGGTAGGATTTTCTTGGCCAAGCCCACAAGGCTGGGTGGATGGAGGGGCAAAGGGTGGAGCTGCATTTGCTGGTCAGGAAAGGATCCTTCCACCTCTTCAGGAGCTCAGGATGCCGCAGTGTGAGTCACCCCCTGTCTGGGATCTTGGGTGTGCTTTGTTAAGGCAGCTTCTTTTAACTTGCAAAAAAAATCAATGCTTGCTAAAGGAATAAAAGAAAAAAGGACAACAGCGGCAGAGGCGGAACGGTTCCTCCAAACTTTGAAGCTGGTGTTATCTATTAGAAACAACAAAAGGAATTCAAAGCTGGGAGATGGAAAGCAACAAAATGTATGAAAGCAAATGACTTGAATGGGGCTTTCAGAAGCGACGGTGGCATTTTGTGCTCCCTATTGGCTTCATTTCTGTTTCTGAGGGAAAAAGGAGAGTGTCCTTTAAAGAACACTGTTGTCTCAGTAGTCTCCACGCTGGCGTTATAAACAGCGGTTGTGTTCTGCAGTTGTGGTGTTGGTCTAAAAAATCACCAGGAACTCACAGCCCACATGTAAAGTTGAAATAGGAAGGTAGTATGTGGGGGGTTTATTTTTTAATAAAGAAAAAAAAGACTGGTTTTAATCTTTAAAACTTCCTCATCGATGTACAAGGCAGTTACTTCTCTTGACTCAGTGGCTTCGCAGCGGTTTCTCCTTTCCCACGTACATGGCTACGGAGGACTGCAAAGCTCTTCCCACAAGAAGAGGGTGCTGATACTGGTGGGACCCCAAAGCTGAGCTGAATCTGTGCAAGACTCTGTTAGAAGCCCAAGGTCCACTGAATCTGGAAACCAACTCACTCTGTGAGGAGCAAAATGACCCAAGTCTGGTTTCCAAGTTGCTCAGGTTGGACCACCTCTGGCAGTTCCCCGCCCAACCTCCCGCTCTAAGCACAACCAGCCGGGCAGGCTGCTCAGGGCTCCTCGGGCTGAGTTTTGAGTATCTCCGAAGATGGAGAGCTCATCACCCCTCTAGGCACTTGTGCTGGTGTTTGACCACCCTCATGGTGTAAAATGTTCCTCCTTGTAGAAGGGAAAGCTCATGTCCAGCGCTCCGAGGGAAGCCACCTGTGCTGCTCCCCGTCCCCAGTGGTCCCCAGCCCCTGTGGTTACACAGTGATGTCCTGCCTTGTGATATCCTGTGCGGTGATGTCCTGCGCGGTGAAGCCCTACATGGTGATGTCCTGCATGGTGATATCCTGCACGGTGAAGCCCTGCACAGTGATGTCCTGTGTGGTGAAGCCCTACTGGTGATGTCCTGCACAGTGATGTCCTGCATGGTGATGTCCTGCATGGTCTTGATTTGCTTGGTGATGTCCTGCGTGGTGATGATGTCCTGCGTGGTAGCTGGCTCAGAGCTGGCACATGTCCGTCTGGCTGCCCCAGCCACTCCAAAACTTAATGTACGTGGGCAGCCACAGCAAAACTCTGGAGCCTACTGTTTTTCTTTCTTCTGCTCTGATGTCTTCAGTGCAATAACTTGATTTGCTTCAGTTGTTTTGGAAGAGGAGAAAGAAAACTGACTCTGAAGAAATGCGTGCTGGAAAATGTCTTGATCCTATTGAAGTTAGCAGAAGTATAAGTGCTGACCCCAGCAAAACAAGCATCTAAATAAGTTTGAGCCTCATGATACCACACCCTGAGGTTTATGCAATTTTTCGGGAGTAGCCGTGTTTCTCTCTGCACTGTGCCCTTTTCTAGCTGAGCTGGTGTGGTCGAGAGAGACGTCCGCTGTGCTGGACCTTCACTTCACAGGGCCATGGGAGAGCAGCCACCTTCCCGGGGGAAAGACTCTGATCATGTTTTAATGGAAGATTGTGCTCACTGTGTCTGGATTTACAGCCCACTTGTACTTTATTTTTGTGACTGTTTTCCAAGGGACATTTCAGCTTTTCAAGGGAATACATCTTCAAAGTGAAACGACTCCTCAGCGGAGCACAGATACGAGCCCCTGCATCGCCGGAGTTTTACCCCTGTAAGAGTCAGACCCTCAGCGTGCTGGGCTATGTAGTTATTTGCAAACCATGGCAGTTTGATTCAGGTTTAGCTGGGATATGAGACTTCAAATGCAGCAACTTGAGCTATAGCAAGCAAAAAGGTTCATTCTTAGGGGAAGGATTTTGCTTTAGAAGTTGGTCAATTGATGATTGCCTTTGACCAGTAAATACGGTGCACAGCCTTTACTATTTCCACAAGACAAGCCTAAGAAATTTTGTGTACTGGGACAGCGAAATGCAGAGAGCATCACCTCACTGGGTACCTGGGAGAAGTAGAAAAAACCAAAACCGGTGAGGCAGATTGACTCCTGTTGCACAAGGGGGAGGAAGAAATATTCTCCAAGGGACAGGCTGGTACCAGAGTGGTGAACTGACACAAAGAGTAATAGCACAAAGGATGACACTTCATGAAATCAGAAGACACTGCTGCACTGATTCAGGAGCCAGCTTAGTAAAAATTACACTCCAAAAGGAGTTGAGGGAGAGGGATGTCCGAGGTAGCCTCTTGGATGAAAATGAAGGAAATCAGAAGCTGCAAGGACCTGACAGTGAAAATGCTGCTTAACTAGGAGGTATAAGTTAAAGAATTTGAGCTTTTAGGCCAGCAGAAAATCTGCAGGGTTTGGAAGAGCTCCTCTTCTGCAGAAGACTGGGCTGTCTGGGGCTGCAAGGAGGGGTTTCAGTTAACAGAAGTGTGTGAAAAGAAGGGACTGCCAAACCCTCAGCCTGTACAAAATCTTTGTGTTGGCAACATGTAACACAGACAAAGACTATGCTGCGCAGAAATTAATAAATTGATTATGTAGCAAGATTAGAAGCCCAGGTAATAAATGCAAGGAATAGAAATTGCTTGTTTAGAAACATGCATTTGAACTAGCTGATATTAATGAACCCTAATAGGATGACACGTGACAGGAATGTTAAGTTGTTTATAATCTCTTTAGAAAAGATCAACGCAGAAAAAGGGAAAGAAAACTGGCTCACAGTATGAAATGGTGATGTTGGCACCTATGAAGTCGGTCAACTGGAATATTCATTCAACCACCACACCTAAGAAGTGAAGCTTGTGGTGTCCCTCCAGGTGATAATCACTTGACGCTATTAAATTCAATTGAGCTTTAGGAGTCATCCCACAGAGGATGACTACTACTTAAACACGTATCAATAATGTTTGCAACATACCCCACGCTCCTCATCACAAGGCAGTTTGTTCTGCCTTGTACGCTGGAGAATTCAGTCTTCCAGAATTTCCAGATGTCCCCAGATGACAATTTTCTGACAAAAAGGCTCCTTCCAGCAGGAGCAACATCTATATCCCATCTTGTCTTGATGGCTGAGGAGAACTGGTCCACGGAGCGAGGATGCCGAAGCAGCCTGAGGTATCAGCACCCTTGACTTTGATCATATCCACTGTGCGAACATAAAATAAGGAGACAGAACAAATCAGATAAACCCTTTGTCTTTCAAAAAGGGGGACTTCACAAAGCCCAAAAGTAATAGATCAGTTGGGAGAAAAACCATTTAAACAGGAAAACATAGATGGTATTTGCAAACCATTTAAGAAAGTTTGCCAAAGAACAGTCCTAGAATCCAGGAAGACTCAAACTGTCTTGGAAAAAAAACAAACCACCACCTTGTTTTTCAGGGTAACTACAAGCAGACTGAAAAAAACCCCAATGATGTATGCCAAACTGATGAGGGAAGACAGGTGTGTTAAAAACCGATAAGGAAAGCAAACATGCACAGGGAGTATCAATGGCTTGGACGAGTAACAGTAAGAATACAAAAGCAAATGGAAACGGGAGATTCATCAACAGTATTATTAAAAAGGTGGAATTTAAAAATAAATACCTTTGCTGTGTGCAGACAAAAAGGCCGGGGGGTAGCGGGACGTTACCCAGTGCTGGTGGCCGAGTACTTTTCAGCCCAGCAGCCCTTAAACAGCGTGTTGAACAGCATTGACCAAATGTTCTGGATTGGGAACTTTGTATCTGAGAAGTCGGCTGAGGGGCTTTTTAAACTGTTAATAATGAATTTTCAGATGTGTTAGGACATAAGAGAAGTCTCGGTAGCCGAGAGAAAGCTGAAATTGTGCCAATATTTTAAAAAGGGAAAGAAGATGGCCAAAGTGAGGGAGCGTTAGCCTGACTTTGATCCCCAGAAAAAAGCAGTGATGGGATTGATTGTGCAAGACTTGAGTAATAAAGAATTAAAAGGGGCTAATAAAATTAAATGCTAATCAAGGTGGGTTTAAGTAAAATGGATCTTCTCAAACTAATTTGATATCTTTTTATGAGATTACAAGTTTGGATGACAAATGAAATGGCGTTAAGGTAATAGACTTCTGTAAGGCACATGACTTGGCACCGTTGCCTAGTATTTTGAGGAGGAAACTGGAATGATATAATTTTGACATGGCACACGTTAAATGAATTAAAAACCGCCTAACCGATATAATTAAATGTTGAATCAGCTTTAAGAGGCTATATGTTTTCTAGGGTCCTTCAGGTAGTGGTTCCTGTCTTGATGTGATTTAACTGCTAGATCTTGACCGGGAAACCCGCCCCCCTAAAACCAGGTGTTACTGAAACTTTTTATAAATGAATCAAGTGTTGGACTGCAGGAAATACTGAGTGCGATGGCTCACAGGTACAGTCTCATCTAGAGTGTTTTTTAGAAAAGGAGATACAACAAATTGGTCTACATGTCAGTATGAAGTCATTTCCCTAAACACAAGGACATGGGCCAGAGTGACTTTGCCTCAGGGAGAAGAGCTCTAAAAAACCAAAAAAGGACTTGGATACGGGTCTGGCTGGCAGAGAGCACCTGGTGTGCCTAGCCGGTGCCGCGGCCAGAAGAGCAAAGGCAGCAGTTGAGTGGGCAAAGCTGGCAGAAGGAGGTTATGCAGCCTCTGCATTTGGCATCCCTATGGCTGGGATTTGAAAACATCCCGGTTCGGACATCTCTGACTCTAGCATGATTTTGAGAAGTTGGAATTGATACCAGGAGGACCTGTGGAAATGGGAAAAGAACTGGAAAATTTGCCCTAAGAGGTAAAAGTCTGGGGAGCTTGCTCTGTCTTGTTGAAAAAAGAAGAGGTTCAGGATGATTTCACCATGACATTTACGTAACTGCAGGGTGCACAAGCTGGAAGCTGCACAGAGGCAAATTCACATCTGAAATAACGTCATCTTAAAAATACATATATATGCATTCATATGTATGTATATGGTGTTTTCTTTACAAAGACAGTAATTAGCAACTAAAACAACCTTCGAATTATTGCGCTGATTCTTTGCAACTGGCAATTTTAAAATCAAGATCTGATGTGTATCTTCAAACAAAAATTAATTATGGAAGTCCCATTCATTAAAAACAAGCAAACAAACACCCATGTGAACCCTTTCAGCCTAACTTATTGGGCTTTGGGTCGGGCCCGGCCTTAATTACGGGGAATGCTGCAAAATGACCAGTGGCCGGGGCGCTTCCGCCCCCATCGCCTCGCTGGGACCATGCAAACCACTGGAACTAAGAAAAACGCTTCTTTACCCAGACATGTCATTTCACACCCTGGCAGGCAATTAAAATGCAAATTAAAAATGTTAATTAGAACTGTTTCAACATCTATTCTAATGCACAAGATGGGAATTCTGGAGGAGAAAGATGCATTGTTCCTCGGGCAAAACCCTCCTGCCACTTGCTCTGAAGTGAGCAGAAATAGCTGCTACTTTTTGAAAATCTGATTGCAGGAAAAAAAAAACCCAACAACAAAAAGAAAGTCCTGAGGTCTCATCCTGATCTCAAATGCTGGGATTAATCCGCCAAAGCCAGGAGAGTCACCGTATGTTGTTGATTTAATGAGATCAGAATCAAGCCCTGTAAAAATACTTACAGTAAAAGAAGGTGCAAAAGGGTATCCAGCCTACGATGAAATGTTTGTGTTATACTATTTTTACTATTTCCCCCCCTTTTTTTAAAATCACAGCTAATTTACGTGTAGTGGTAAAGACAGACACCAGCGACCATAAGGCTCAAATGCACCGGTCGGCACCCCGGGGGTCACCTTGTCCCAGCGGGGATTTGGGAGGGCAAGAGGGGGCTGTGCCGCGGCGCTCAGCCCCCGGAGCTCTGCCCGCACAGTGCCAGAACTGGGTTTTTGTAACAACAGCTCTGTAAATGCACACCCGCAGATCTCCACATTAAATATGCAGTGGCTCCACTAAGGCTCATCCCAATACACCCTGATGCTTAAGACAACTTTCTTCCCTTTCCTACTTAAAATCTACCTACATCAAAGATGAAATCTGGATGCTCCCAGAGCTGTGATGAGGTTGTTTTTACAGCTATTTGAGCAGCATGTTACACCTGCTTATTTGAAGATGATGATATTTGTATTGTTTCTAAGAATTCATGCCAAGCGTAATCTTGGGGCGTTGTGAAGATACCATATTTGCATATTTTAAGTACTGATATAATACAAAATTCTTTTTATCACTCTTTTCACAGCATAATAATGCTCTTTCCATTGCATGACAGTCTTCAGCATAGAAAAATTCAAAAACAGAAGAAAATTATTTTTCAGAAAATGGATTTTTTTTAAATCTGATTTCCATTTTCCCATGTTTGGAGCATCCCTTACCGCTAATGACCTGCTGCATATCATTCAGATAAAAACAGTAATTGCACAGAAATATAGGCACTTCACACAGTAATGCCTTAATCAAACAAATGACTGCATTCTGAAGAAGTTTGATTTTTTTTTTCCTGAAGCACACTCTCTTTCTAGCCTTGCAGATTTTATGCCAGCTGCCAACGTAGAAGATGGCCCATACAAATCCCTTCCTTCTTTGATTTCTCTTCTGTCCCTTCGCATAGCCTCAGCCCTCTCTCTGCCCTTCCCTACTTCTTCATCCTTCAAGCACAGACAGACTCTGCTTCGGCTCTCACAGGCTCCACGCCAAGCCCTAGGACAGAAATAGCTGGTACAAAGTCTACAAACCTCTTCTTCCTTCCCTCCTCTGACTAATTCCCATCTCTCATTCCCCTTGTCCTGCTCCTTCACGCTTCTAGCAAACAGCTTTTGTGCTGCACCTTTCCGCCTGGCTCCTAAAGAGCTCTCCTGGAGCTGCCCCCTCCCCTAAACCAACCCCTGCTTCTTGGCAATCGCAGCAGCCTGGCCTCAGGGCAGGGGATTTGAAGAGGCCAAGTAGCTCAGGTGGGCTTGAGGATGTGCTAATGAGCAGCACATGTTACTGGGGCACATCCGTATTTACAGGGACTTCAAGGTGAGAAAAACCTGAGAGGGAAGGTGAGGGAGGAAGAAAATCTAAGGACAGATGCTATTTGTCCTTCTATGGTCTGGTCGTACATGAAACTCCCTTTTTGTGTGTTGAGGGATATTTATATTGTATTTTAATTGCCTGGAAGCCCCATGGTGCTTGGCTGGCATGAGCTTTCTTGTGGTGCAGGGCCACAATGGCTGGTGGTAGTGGTGACCTAGTCCTTCTGGGCAGGCTGCGGCTCTGGGGGGCTTCTCCCCACACTGGTGGCCAGTGCTGAGTGGCCTCCACCACCACCCGGCATTTCTTTGTGGCCTTTTCTTTCTGTAAAAGCGTTTTCTGAGCAGCCAGAGATGTAA
>NW_009626355.1:0-571 GCF_000690535.1 Cariama cristata
GGCAAGGCTCGCCGGCGGCAACCGCTCCGCTCAGGCTTTTAAACCTGCACGAGCACCGGGGAAAGAGATTTTCCGTGCACAGCTGGGTCCAGCCCTCCCAAAGCCCCATCCTGGGTCCCAGTGCATCCTTTCCTAGGAGCGATCGCCCGCCCCACCGCACAGCCCTACCCTCCAGCGGACGCTTGCACCCGTCTACGCACCTCGCGGCGGCACGACAAAACCTTCCCGGAGCTCCGGATGCAACGCGTTTATTCCTATTGATGCTCCGGAAAATGGCAACAGACCTATCGGTGTGATTGGCAAATGATTTGTCAACTCGTCACTCGTAGGCTCCCGAGCATCCAAACCCTCCTGACAAAGGTATTTATCCCCTGGGAAGCTTCTTAAACCCGAATGGTGGCCAAGTGCTGTCGTGTTGGTCAAATTTTGGTGCATGTGGCTCAAGAAACCAAGGACAACTGGCAAGCAGGGCAAGGATGCTCGGTTTAACCACAGCGACAGGTCGGGCTCCTCCTTCCACCGACGGCACCGTTATGAGCTCAGCAAAACCAGACCAGAATAAGTTCAGCAG
>NW_009626355.1:602-1607 GCF_000690535.1 Cariama cristata
AAAACCCAAAGCCCCCTGGGAAAGTTTCCCTTGCAAAAGCCACACAAAGATTTCAACGCGAATACAAAACCACTTCCAGAAAACGCAGCTGACTTACCTCAACCAAAATAAAGTCAAGAAAGGGACCTGGGCGGGTCAGAAGCAGGAACCGTGAAGGGTTAAGCTCTCCGTGGGGCAAAAGGTGACAAAGGCAGCCTAAACATTAAACTTGTGCCCAAGCAAAGGACGGAAAGGGAGGGCCACGTACCAGTGTGCGTCTGCCTGTGCGTCTCCAGGGCGTCTTCCTTCGAGAACTGGGCACCGCACTGATCGCAGACCAGGGCCTTGGCGCCCGCTGGGGAGAGAAAGGGGAGAGGAGGGTTATTCCAGGGACGCCCGCCCAAACTCGTGCGGGGGACGTCGCTGCGGCCACCAGCGTGGTTAAAACCGCAAGACCCCTGTGATGGAGGGGTTTCGTACGTTTATATCTCCCCCACCCGCCCAGCCACAAAAAAGCAGCGTCTCGCGGTCCAGTTCCTTGCACGTAAGGGCGTGGCACGCAATAAAGAGCTGCTTGCTGGGAAGAAATTAAATATTTGGGGTTTTTTTTTGGTTTTTGAGTTTTTTTTGAAGAAAAAATCATTAGATGTCAATGAGTTTCATTAGCGTTGTCACCGATCTAATTGTAATCGGTTTCCTGCCCCTTCCCATCTCAGCCGCTGTTGCCGGTACCCGAGGACGCATCCGCTCAGAGATGTGGCCGAAACAGCACAACTGAGCGGGTAGCTGAGAGGCGCCTTCAACTGTTGGCGAGAAACGTGGTATTGGGGGGGAACTCTTAGAAAATCACCATCGGCACGTGCCACTGGTTTGGGTGAGGAAAAAACCAGGATGCCCAGCAGCAGACAAGCAACTTCCAGATAAAACCAGATTAATGTTACACACCACATCTGAAGCATCGCTGCCGGGACAAAGCCGTGGACCCGTTTCTTAGATTTCAAGGTTTGATTCATCTTGTCGCGAGGC
>NW_009626356.1:0-19158 GCF_000690535.1 Cariama cristata
TCCTGAAAGGAGAAAATAGCCCTGTATTAGCCAAACCAGGACACCTTCTTTCTCCCGCTAGATCTAATCCTGGCCTCCCAATCCCAGGGAGAACTCTGATTTCCATTCTGATTTTCCTCTGCCTCCATATAGAGTCTAGGTGACTTGTCAATGCCAAGGTGGGTGAAACTCAGCAGGGCTTGACCTGCCAGTCCCCAATCCTTCTCCCTCCGTCCTCAGATATCCTGGTTGTTTTCCAATTCTAACAGCTGTATTTTAGCTTGAGCTCTCACTTTTGACTTACTTCTCAAAATTGTACCTTCCCAGGGCTTTCCAGACTTTGTAGTCTTCTTTTCGTTCTCTGGCTGCTCACCACATCTCTCTCTGTTTCTTCAGTATCTCTTAGTCATTTATATAAAGTAATCAGAATGGCCATAGTGGGTCAGTCCATCATCCCTAGCAGACAGATACATCATCTACAGTGACTGGACATGAAAGGTACTTTCCTGACCCCCAGCAATTCATTTTTCAGACTTTCTGAACCAGTCATGATATCTTTGCATTTATTAACATTAATGATTTCTCCTCCTTGTCCGTTTGTATGTGGATGTCTCCTTTCTTTTTACATGTTTTTGAAGACAAGCTCATCTATCATCTCTTTATCTAGGTGAATCGTGGTATCTCTTTATCAAAGTCTCTGGATCCAGATTTTATTTTGATTTCTGCAGTACCTACTGTTCTCAGGCAGAGTCATGGGAGCAATTTGTGCAAGGTACTGTTCAAACACAAAGCAGGAAGTTAGATCTTGCTTCAGTGCACTCACCATTTAATTATGAGAAACACAGGCGGCTAAAGTAAGTGGGAGTGGTTGGATTAGGATGAGAGTGGATGGCTCTGCACAGTGATGCAAACATCACAGTAAAACAGTTTTAAAGACATTTTTCTTTATTCACCCACTTTCTTGCTGAGATTACTTTAGGTAAAATCATCTGCCCTGTGTTTCAGGATTGTTCATCTGCTTGTTATCCTCACGGTGGCTTCTTTCTCTAGTCCGCAAAACCAGATTGTGTAAACTTTCACTGCTGCTTCTTTCATTTTATTATGAAGAATAAAAGATTCTTTTTCCTGTTCACATCACCAAATCAGGGGGAGTGAAAAGAAGCTGGAAAATCTATCATCTAAAAAAAATAATCTTACTTATGTTTGATAACTGAAGAGTATCTTTAGAAATGTTGTATCTGAGTAGCCCTTTTACAAATTTTAAGTCCCAGTCTTTTGATGATCATCAGTTTTACACACTACATGAGGAGAACCGTTTTGTGTACTGCCCTTTAAAAGTGCTTGTGGGTTTCTGGGCCATGCAACAGTCTGCTGGCTAATAGGAAATAATAAAAACTGAAGCTGAAACCTGAAGTGAAAACATGAGCTGGAGGCTGAGAGAGAAACTGGATGGTCTAGATATGTTTTTCTGTGGTGCTGCTCCCAGACCCACTGAATTCTTAGAATTTAAAAGGCAAACAAAATCAGACATATTTCAATGCATAGTGTAGCAGATTCTGCTCTCTCAGCTCAGAATGAACTCTCATAAAAATATCAGACTGACAGTCCCTTACTCTCTGTTTGCTCCATAGGTAAAAAGTCAGGAAATAAATTCTCATTTCCAGAAACATCTGTGATTTATTTTTAACAATTGTACCAAAAGCACTATTTTCATAGAATATATGCAACTTTAGCTCTTTCTGGAATGCAAGAAAAGTACTTTGTACTGCTAAAAATAGCTGTGATACTCATAATGAAAACTACTCAATAAAGAAATTACAAATTCCTTATTTTAAGCAAGCACACATGAATTTGTCCTTTTGAATTTTTCTCCATTCATTTGTTAAATCCAGAAGAAAACTGAATAAGTAGTTTTGGTTTTGGTCATTTTCCCCAAAACTAACCAAAGAGAAAAAGGGTGCAGAAAATATTGGAAAATGAATTTTAGATATGTGGTAACAATTTCTCCATTTTCTGCAGGCATTGTGATGGAAAGAATATGTATCTTCAAAACTATGTATGGAAAATGGAGTAATCTGTAATAGCAGACAGCACATCTCAAAACAAAGACCGACAGCCAGACATCCACAGGCTTCAAGTTCTCTCTTTCTAACAGAATTCTACGCAAAATCCTCAATATTTCTCTCTGTATGACAATGCGGGAGAATATCACTGCTGCCTAATTAGTTCTCTGTCTGCTGCAGAAATGACAGTGGATGTACTTGTCACCAAGAAAAGAGCAGAAAGCACCGAACCAAACAGCTGGCGCTGTGGTGACACAGAGCCATGTTGCAAAGGGAATACTAATAAGCCCGAACGCTACACACTGGAGAAAGGAAGACTTTGCTAGTATTTCACAGTGTGCTGTGAAAAACAGCTGCAATACTTGAGAGGGATCATTAACGGTATGATAAGAGGTAATTCAATACTGTCTCTGCAGTGTTTTTATCAACTGTTCTCTTTCATTTACATAGAAAGAAAAAAGAAACTTGAACAGTTTGAAATCAGTATTCTTACTGCTAAATGTACAACAGCAGAGAGTGCAGCAATGCTGGGAACAATTTGCATTTTTTTACCCAAGGACAGCTGCTCTTATGTGGCTAGTGGCAGAATTTACCATGAAAATAGATTTAACTACTTTATGAATGCTTACTATTTCATGTTGATTACTGGTGGTTTAAGCCAAAACTTGCCCCTTTTCCACCAGACCAATGAGTATTATTAGAGCCTAGAATTAGCCTTGAGTAAAACTTACTACATAGTTCCAAACAAATAAAGAGAAAGAGGCTTCTTCCTTTTTTGCTTCCCATATAGGCAGATATGTTAGGCAGTGTGTTAGTTCTAATTGTTATAATACTGTTTAGGCAATTTGGGAGGGATACAAATAAGATGAACTGGATAACAGAAGGGGGGAAATAAGTTAGTCAACTTTTCTCATGGAGCAGGAAGAACTAAGAAAATATCCTACCTCCAGCAGGGTGTTTGATGTTGTTGTTCTGTTATTTTGTTCTTAGCTTTTAGGTGTGGAGGTGCCCTGAAGCATTATTAAGGGGAAAGAAAACGCATACATACATCAGGCAAGATGCCTGGTGGCATTCTGTCCTCTCAAGAGCACCCTCCTTGTTTTAAGTCTTTGGGTCCATTTATGAAACTCATTACCTGATTGTTAAAAGTGAAGGCACCAAGAATTGTTGTTACTGATTTAATGTGCATCAATAAATATTTCTCTACATATTTCACATGTAGCTTTATCCATTCTAACTCTTACTAACATGCCCATGTCCCTCAATAACTAAGGAGGTCTGGTGGATGTCCATGAAATCTAGTCATTCAAGAAGAACACCCAGTGTTTCAGCCCTGAGGCTTAACTAAATCACACCTGCTGTAAATTCAGCACATTATATAGGAACACTGCAGCAACAATGACCTGTAATTTAATACCAACATTGTAAATAGGTTACTTGACTGCAGACAAGGCTGTAAAGTCCATTCACACAGAGGTTTCCTGAAGCACAAACACACCAAACAATAATCTGAACAATATAAATTCAACGAATAATCACCTCAATCTATTTCTGGAAGTTTTCATTGCCAGTAGGATAAAAAAGGAAGGGATTAAATGGAAAATACGGGTTTTAGCTTTAAGCTAGGTGAGATCGTGACTCTGCAATGCCTTCTAGGTATAATGTATTTTCAGATTTCTTTGAAAAATAAATTCATACTTCTGTCTCCATTTATTTTTTTAAACCTTGGGCAAAGATATGTTTGAAACTGTTGGGTCATGAAATGTGATAGCTAGAATATCAGCGTATGACACAATAGGAAAATGTTTCCCTAACAGAAAGACGGACTGAAGACTGCAAGAGATCTACATCGCTGCACCCAGTTGAATCCAGTGGTATTTTCTTCATATGGTGTCATGTAGCCATCCGAGCTCACTCAGAAGTAGCTGAGGGATTTCTTAAATGGCACTGCATGACATGACCCTCCATGTCTCCTACAGTTCTCAGTTTATATACACACCTCTAGGGCTCCAAGTATGGATGGCTATATGACAAGAATTTATAGGATTTGATTAAAGAGTTGAGACAAACCTCTCTTTTAATGAGACCTTTGGGCTGTTCTCTCTGGAGGTGGAAATCTCAGCTCAAAACAGGCATTCAGTCAGGCAGAGAAGGAGGAAGAATTTCTGGTTTTTTCGAAGACTGGATGAACTTCTCAACATAAGGTCTATACTGTGTAAAAGACAGCAGCACCATTGATGCAACTGCCTCTTTCTTACCTCCATTTCTTTAGTTACAGTCTAAACATTTGAAATATTCTGTAATGAAAACAGTAAATTAATGGTTTTGCCATCCTGGACATTTCTTCCTTGTTTTTTTTCTTTGGCAAGTACTATCCACCAAATTCAGTCATCACTGAGAGTGACAAAATAGTTGTCAAATAAACTATGCCTAAAAACCAGTTAAAAACAAAAAAGTTTGTCTAATCATGGTTGTCTGGCAGCATGAGACAGATTTCTCTAAACAAACTGTAGTATTCACAGTCAGTCTCGCAAACAATTGAAAAATCTGGACATCCATGAAATGAGGTATTTCAGGTGCATCACCAGCATACATTGCACAAACAGCAATTGTAAGATCTTTAAAGCAGTGATACTCAGCAGCACTGAGAAAGCAAAGAAATACTTGGCAATGGGAAGGACTAAATGGGACTGAAGAACAAGAGTTTGGGACTCTTTTGAGTCCCAAAGAACAAGAATTTGAGACCTCTTTTGTATATACTGGAGAGGCTTGCAAGGAGGAGAACAATTTCTTTAGTTCAATAGTTTTGCAGTTTTGACATGTGTCCTGAAATGAGAAAGCACTTTATTGACTGTCAACAGCCTGCAAGAACTTTACCTCACTGCTCCAACTTTACAGCAGCAAAGTAGCCTGAGGTAGGGCAAAGTTCTGCAAGGCTAAGCCAGTGCAAAAGGAATGCAAAACTTATGGCACCAAAGAGAGAATAATCAAGAGAAATTCTGAGTTTGCCACTCAGTGGGAAGACTGTCTTGAGTTCTGTTTCTTGTTCCCAGCATTCATGTATTCATCAGCTCGTAAGTGGAAAACATATACATGGTTCTCTCAGAGATCAGAAACAATGTTCTTCGCTTATCCGCCTTACCAGACAAAAGAGTAAGTTGGTCACAGGGTTCTTGCATTTCTGGCTCTATACTGGTGCTTCCCTGCCTTCAGTATGATGAGAAAACACACTCTCAGGCACTGTCATGCCAAGCTGAAGGGACCTTGATCCTTAATCTCATATTTTCTTTGCAAGTCTTCTACCACTAAGCTGCTTTGGAAAGGTCCTGTCGACTTCCTCTTTCATTTTTCAGTGTTTTCTATTTGAACACGGTATGATCTGATGGCATGTAAGAGGGGAGGCAGGTAAAGTATTTCTGAATTGCAACAGAACTTAAACATGATGGATTTCAGGCAACATTGACAATCAGGCAATGCTTGACAGTGGTTAGTCTGTTTTGCACGTCTTAGAAAGTCCCAGCTGTGACACCTGAGCATGGTCTAAGTTTGTTTATGGTAGCATAGAGTGTTTGTAGATAGGCAAGATGAGCAATTGATTGAACCCATACTGAACAGCTCAGTGGCAGTTTTAAATTTTCAGTTGAACTTTGGGTAGCTCATGGAACAGATGGAGATAATACGTCAAGTGAAAATGTGGATGACACACTGGACTCCCTTCCTGGAGAGAAAGTAGATACCAACCCATAATAAAACTTAGCTGCAAAGGAGATGATATAAAAAAACACAATAAGAATTGTATTACAAGTGTTCATATTATTCAAAATCCTGGTGTCAGCTGGTGTTCAAATTACTGAAAAACCATCTTTGTCAGTTCAGAGATAGGGAGATTAGTGTTATGTGAATAGTACATTATGAGTGCAATTCTCTGCTGTCAGCAAGGGTTTCTTCCTTCAGCAGCAGCATCCTAAATTGCCTTTCTATCCAATTTTCTAACCATACTAATTAAACGTCAGAACCTGATTTCATGTCCTCATCTGTGTCACTACCTAAACCAAAAGAGGAAATGCTCTACTATGTAAATAACAGAGGAAGGCACATTTCGCTGGAAGAGGACCTCAAACCTTCTTCCTCACCAGAGGCGCCATGAGAGACAGCCCGGAGGAGGAGCTGGCCGTGGAGAGAAGGGGGACATGGGTGAGCGGCTCAGTGATTCCTGTTTACCTTTTCAAAGGGACTAGTGTTGTGCTGAGACAATCTTTACCACCTGAACCAAAAGTTAGACAAAACGCCAAAACAACAATTAAAAAAACCCAAAGAAAACCTGTAACTGCCCCACTCTCAAAAGGACAAAATAACAGCACACTTTCTGTGCTTTGCTGCGACTGTGGCTCCCTTGCCAGAGGGACTGGGAAATGAATAGATTATCCTCATTTGACTTGCATGTTGTTAGCCTACAAAGCTTAATGAGTGAGAAAAATGCAAATATGGGGGGAGAGGGGAGGTAATAAATTCTTTTTGGCCTACCTATATTGACAGATACACAGATGTTTGCTCTGAAGACTGATGGCCGCATTCCCATTTGCACCCACAGGTCTTTGACCATCCTTCTGGCACAGTAATAGCATTACACTGGGTTGAAATTACATTGTGTGACTTTATGCCTGCTTACAACAGGCCATTTTAATTCAGCCTACAGAAGACAGCTGCCTCCTGCCTGCTCCTGTGAGGGCCCTGGGCCTGGGCCACCCCACAGGGATCCTGCAGCCCCATCTGCCATGTTCAGTTTGCCTAAGCAAGCCATGGGCTGGCTTTGGTGTCTTGCTGTGGCCTCCCCTGGAGCTGCACACCCTGCCCCTGAGGGAAGAGACCACACTTAAAAGACAAAAAGTGTTGTGTTTTGGTGGCGAAGGCCCCAGCTGGCTGCTAGGAGTTTTTTGTCAGGCGTTTTCACATGAAGCCTGTGAGTGGGTGCCAGACCCTTCCACCCCATGAGGCAGCTCTTGGCAGTGACAGCAGCTGACATGGTGCTCCCCAGGGAAGGCAGCGCTGCTGCTGCTGCTGAGCCCTCTGGGGCTTGCACGGAGCACAGACACCTTCAGAAAGGCAATATATTAGCTGGCTTTGTTGAGTATCAAAGCAATGCAGCTACAGAGCAGAGGAGTCTGTTTTTCATCTGTTTTGTCTCCTCCTGACCCACCTCTCTGCTTGCCTTCAGATGGGACCTAAGGGGGGAGAGGGGAATGGAAAGGGAAGGTGGTGGATCTCAGCTCTTTGTACCAACACGTAAGAACACTGAAAGATTCAGCTGCACCATTTGATCTCCTTGGCAGTGAGGTTTGTGCAAGATTCACCTCTGGTGGTATTGCTCTTTTCTCTAAGGCAGTAGAGGCTGTGAAGCTGTTTATTGCACACAAAACTAAAATAAGTTGATATAATTTGGAAAAAAGACTGTATGGGCTCTTCTTTGTCAGCAGTGTGCCCTCACAGTGAAGACGGCTACCTATAAACTGGGCTGCAGTACAGGACAGGAGCCAGCAGGCTGAGGGAAGTGAGTGTCCCTCCTGTGCCACATTTGGGAGGGCCACTTCTGGAGAACCACATCTGGTCTGGGGACACTGGGTCCCAGAGGTGATGACAAACTGAGGAGCAGCAAAATCCTGTCCAGTGGATTAAGGGACAATCAGAGCCTGCATTTATAGAGCCCTTGTAATTTGTTGTAGTAACACAGGAGAGCATCAACCCCTCAGTGGAGGTGGTTTAAAATGAGCATTTCATAGGTATTTTACTAACTGTAATACTTACAGCCATAATTTTGCTTGCAAGATAGTTTTCAAGGCAGCTCTGGGTTTACGTGGTGTAAAGCAAGAGGAGAAGGCCAATAAAAATTTCTCACTATAAAGTTGTGAAATACATCTCAGCAACCTCTCAAATCATCCAAACCCAACGTTCCCTTCTCCTTCCTTCTTCCCTCAGTGAGGGCTGTGTGTCAGAATATCTGTCCCCCATCCTAGCCAAGTGTTTCTGCCACATCGCTTACGTTCACTTCAACCAATCATGAAGGTCTACAGGACAGAGAGCTTAAGGGGGAAGAGCAGTACCACTTCGGCTCCTTCTCTGCTGGAGTAACTGTCAGACCATACAGGTTTCAGAAAGCCTGAGGTTTCCCATGGAGCTCTAACTGTCATCCAACACAAGTGTATGAGATTAGGCAACAGAAATCAGCTGACAACCAGCAGGGGAGCAGCAGGTGTGCTGCCTTCTGACAAAAGTAAATATATTCAGGGTTTGGAGTAGGCTGGGTAGGTTGTATTGTTTCCTCAGGATGGATGAGGTCTTATTAGGTGTGTCAGCAAATAAAATTTATTAGTTCACTAGTTTCTTCATATAATTTAGCTTTAGCATAGCACTGTCTCTGAAATATGAGATGGGGATCAGATATTGGGCTAAGATCTTTGCTGTTTGCGCTAATGAGGATGCCTTGTGGGATTACATAGGCTGAAAAGTATCTCTGTATCTGTGAATACCTTTGTAGGAAAGTGCTTGTTCAACCAAAGAAACCTGTAGTGTCTCAGGGTGCAATCTAGTACAATCACTGTTACAATAAATGAAAAATCAGTGGTAGTGTTTTTTTTGTAGAAACTAGGTACAACAATTCATTTGGTATTTGTGTCACTGCAGCTAGAATTATTCTCCTACACACAGAAATGTGGTTTTCATTTTCTAAAGTGAAATAGAATATGATATTAAACCATTCATTTAAATAAATTGTATGCATATACTAATGTACTCTCTAAGGCACTTACTGTTTGTGCTTAACATTTCTATTTGGACAGATATGTACATATGTCAATGTGACTGCTTATTATTTTAGGTACTTGCATAATTTTCATGGGATTTTTTTTCAGTTATTTAATATTTTTTCAAGGAAGACAAGATCTTCCTTAACGCTGCAAACACCTGCCTTCACTGATAATATTAACAGAATGCTGAAGGCATAATTGGTGGGTTGCCTCAGAAACCTACATCTCTAACTGGCATTACTGGGAAACTTTGACTTTTAAAATTCAATACTACCTTCTAGGGGAAAAAAAAAAGGTTATGATGTTGTGAAGGAATCAAAGTAATAATGCATTCATGGAGAAACTTTTCACCTGTATGCCTGGCTCCAAAAGGATAATTAGTTCAGAACCTCAGCTGCGGCAAACAACATTGTATGTGTACTAAAGGACTTGTGACACTTTCCACCAGGTAGGAAAGTTGGGTTTGTGTTTTGTTTCTCCCCCTCTAATCCAAGGAATGTATTCTCTCTGGATATATTTATTTTATGTTCTGGCACCAGATGGATGTTCAGTCTGTATTATAACCCCACCTTCTTTGCACCCTCTCCTTCAGCATTGAAGTCTGAA
Source organism: Cariama cristata (assembly GCF_000690535.1). Classification (NCBI taxonomy): domain Eukaryota; kingdom Metazoa; phylum Chordata; class Aves; order Cariamiformes; family Cariamidae; genus Cariama; species Cariama cristata. The sequence continues at coordinate 9,449 of NW_009626356.1, forward strand.
AGTTATCCATGCTACACTTCACCTGTCATTATCAGTGAAAGCACAAGCTAGCTAGCTAATACCTTTGGAAAATTTCAGGCTCATTTCAGCAAATTTGTACAAAATGTGCTATCTCTATGAAAAAGCTTTTTTCTAGTGCTTTTAAAATTATATATTACTGAAAAATATTGGGACTGCGTTGCACTGATATAAGTAAATTTCTTCAAAGCCTATTAGAGATTGCTATAGTGGTGGTGAAGGGGTTGTGCTTATTACTTTTCAGTATTTTTGGAAAAAAATATTTACAATACAGGAAATAAATTCTTTGATGTCTTCACATATTTGTTGTCTTTCACAAGCAGAGGGAAGCTCACAAATCTGCCATTAGCACTAACTTCTGATCCAATCGAAATCTTGCAAATGAAGGACAGTTTCATTTCCACAGTCTATTTGATAAACTAAATATTCATGTCAAAATTATTTCAATTCTTTAAATATTATTAAGTGTACATGTAACTGTAGGCACTAATATACTAAATTGCTAATGTTAGCGTTCAGTACACATAGCACACTCAGAAATAACTCAAAATCACAATTCAAAAAAAAAAAAAAGTCAGAGAAGACCTGGAAGGAAATATTTGAATACAATTAAAAATGTTCAGTGAAATTAATTGAGCATATATGACTTGTTTTGCAAAATTAGATAAATAATAAAAGGATTAGAGAAAAAACTTTCAAAACTGGTGAAAGTATGTGTAAAAGAGAAAGTATTACTAGAATGAACATTCTATGATAAATATGTTTAGCAGATAAATGCAAGATAGATTTTTTTTTTTAATTAAGCATTCACGGATTATAAAAGCCCATCAATAGAAGACCTAATGCAGTAAGATTTTGAGTTTAATTGCTGCTGACTAAGAAGGAGATGCCAGTTTTGTAAAGCTTGAATATCACAACTTTTACATAAAGTTTATTCTCTACTTTCAACTTGCATGTGTAAAGAGAGAAGAATTTGCCTTTAATTGTTTTCATAGGAGAAAGTTATAAATGTAAGCAGAAGTAAAGAGTTGGAAACAAAATGGAAATTTAATCTGCTAACCTATGCAGTCTTTGGTGTCAGTTTTGGGAATGGGCTTACACGTATTTAATCAACCCACATTTGATCACTTCAGTATTTCAGAACCCCCTCTATATTCATTTCACATTTAGAAGCATTTTTACAAAGTTGTAATAAATTTTGTACTCAGATGCTCATTTTGCTCCTGTTGTGAGAGGTTTACTACTGATCACATTTAAGCCAGTACATTTATTCTTGCTTTAGAAGTCTAGCTCACAATATTCGTCAACCTCTGTGCTGTGTGGATGTACCATGCTTTACATAATGCAACTTCTAATGAAAATAAGATCTTGTGTATTCTATATAATAAGTATTTTGCCTAAATATTCTCAATCACATATTTTGAATCTCTGCCAAACTTCCAGGTGGCCCTGGTGAGCCATTGTCTTTTCTCTCTCTGATGAATTTTCTGTGTTACCTCTTTTTTTTTTTTTTCTTTAACACTTTGGAATGTTAACATCCATATGAACCATGGAGTTCACTCCCACAAGAAATTAATATTCAAATATGAGTGTTTTAACCAGTATATTCTTGCTTCAAAGAATTGAATATATATAGGAGGAATAATTTGCCTAGGATAATCATAACTAGGAGACAAATGTCAGATGTATGAAGCTCTATATTTCTGAGTTTAAATCAGTCTGAGAGATCAGAATGGAATTCATGCAGGTTATATTGTTTGCTTAATGTGAGATTCTTGCAGTCTTTTGGCATGTTAGCTGTTTTCTGCTGATATAGGCAGGAAAACAAACTAGATATTTAGATCAGTTTCTGAATGGCAAGTTCAAAATGCAAAAACAACTTTCTTCCTTTGAGATAATGGGAAATTATCTTTAAGTTTAGTGCAGACTTCCTGAGGCAGACAATTTGGTCTAAATCAGCCCTTCTAAATTCTGTGTGTTTATGGTAAGACCAGTATCCAAGACAGCTAATTTAGTGTCAAGTCAGGAATTTCTCCATTGTTCCATGGCCACTGCTTTAACTGCAGTATAGACATACTCACATACCTGGACCCAGATTCCTAACCAGGGTGATAAAGTACATAGTTTTAAGGCAAGTTTCTCTCAAACCATTTCTAATAAAACAGTTGAAGCGGCAAATTCTCTGATAAAGGAGATGCTTAAAGGTGAGAACAAACTTGGATGGCTTATGCTTTGAATTAATGTCATTAAAGGAAAGGTTAATATTGTGATTATTGTCATTAACATTTTCTTACCTTTTCTTACTGTTATTTTTATTTCTCTCCTTCTGGTTGGAGTCTGGAATTGTCCCATGTTTCTGTTCCTCTTGAAGATGAAAGATTCTTTTGTTCTTTTTTGAAATTAAATGTTTCCAAACAGTGTAGAAAATGCTTTAAACAGCTCCTTTTTGTTTCAGCTTACAGGAACCTCTTTATTTTTATTGGTGTTGCTCTGAGTCAGATCAGGTAATTCTGTAGAAAAAGAAACAAGGAAGGAAGCTTTTACTATGCAGTACCTGTCTTCAAAATCCCCTCTTCTCAGTGAACATTAAAAAGTACTGATTTGAGGATCAATCAGCATGCCTTTTGCACTTCTCTGACTCATTCTCTGTCTCTTTAGAATGCTTCGAAAAACAAAGTATAAATTGATGAAGCCTCTGCAGTCTTGGACTGCAATTAGAAGCACTTAATGGAAGAGAAAGAGTACCCTGCTGTCATGTTAAAAGGCTAGGTACTTTTTGTTTTAAATCTCTTTGATTAATTCAAAGGATTTCAGCTGCAGATCAGATGATATAATTCAAATGAGATGACACATTATGTATTTTTTTCATTTCAATGGCATTGCAGCTTTCTTTTTGCATGTTAAAAATACAGCAAGTTTGGGGTTGCTTTTCAGTACCTGGTGTGCTTTTTCTCCCTCACCTGGCTCTATTAAAACAATCCAGCTTGGCTAATGCATTTGCAGTAGTAGTAATAAGCTTCCTAACTTTCTACCAAAGACCACTACACAGTGTTCTACACAGGCAGCAAAAATGGCAGATTGAATTGAGTGATAACTTCTGGCAGGATGGCTGCAGTCAGTACTGAACAGGGGCAACTACCTGTTCACCCAGTCTGACAACAAGCAGAACAGCATGTTTGACTTGAGTCTGAGATTCTTGGGTGACCTATTTTGGAAAATCAAATTAAATGCTGTCTTTCTCACTATCTTCTCCTAATCTCTCATCTACTATGTCTTCAGAAGACCTCAATTCTGCAAGATGCTGAGCAATTCAGTGCTCTTGCCTGGTCTTGCAGATGTTGAGTGCCTTGTCTTCAACAGGACTCTTTGTTGAAGACAGCCTCTCTGGAGGCTAAAACTTTAGTCGTGTTTTCAAATGATAGGTGAGCTTGCAGTGCTCTGACTACAGCAGAAAGGAGACCAAGCCTCCATTCATGCCTGGTATTGTGATGCTATCCAGTTCACTGCCTAATTAGGCAGCAGAATTCTTGTTTTATTTGTTGTTTTCAGATCGATACAGTGAGCTGCAATGATTCTCAGGTTTTCTTCAGCTATAGAAAGCACTTGCCAAACCCAGCCACAGTAAGAAGCAGTCCCCTGTAGACAGATGCCGTTCAGTTTACACAGCTCAGATGAATTGTTTCATTCTTGTTGTCTGAATGCAGCTTTGCAGACCTTCATAGAAAATAGGCTATTCTGATGTGGCATATTTATTTCATAAAATAGGAAGTCACAGAGGGTTTATACACATGTCTCTGTAGCTGGTCTTATGGAAGAACATGCCAGAGATTTCATTTGGTTACATTTTCTTTTTAATGTGGATTATTTGCAAAGAAACAATGTGAAGGACTAGCAGGTAAGACTACTAAAATCAGCTTGCTGTTCAAGTACTCGCATTTTCAAGCTAATAGAGAGATGTCATAGTTGGCAACCTTTTGAGTAGAGTCCGAGGAGCTGCCCTGCAGTTGCTTTTTCTATCCTTTTACTCAACACTATGAGTCTTTAGGCCAAGACACTTGCATTAATTCCACCTACAGTGGTGACTGCATAAAATGTTTCTATGATTTTCCTTCATTGTCTTTACCTTAAAATGTCTCTAAGCTTCAAAGTTAAAGTTTTGCCTAGGCAGATGCTTCCAGATTATTTGCACAATTCGACAAGAAAAATCTACATTTTCAGGAATCATAGAATCATTTAGGTTGGAAAAGACCTTTAAGGTCATTGAGTCTGACGTTAAACCTAACACTGCCAAGTCCACCACTAAACCATGTCCCTAAGTGCCACATCTACATGTCTTTTAAATACCTCCAGGGATGAGGACTCAACCACTTCCCTGGGCAACCTGTTCCAGTGCTTCACAACCCTTTCAGTGAATAAATTTTTCCTAATATTCAATCTAAACCTCCCCTGGGACAACTTGAAGCCATTTCCTGTAGTCTTGTTGCTTGGGAAAAGAGACCAACATCTATCTCGCTAGAACCTTCTTTCAGGTAGTTGTAGAGAGTGATAAGGTCTCCCCTCAGCCTCAGGCTAAACAACCCCAGCTCCCTCAGCTGCTCCCCATGAGACTTACCCTCCAGACCTTTCATCAGCTTCATTGCCCTTCTCTGGACTCACTCCAGCACCTCAAGGTCTTTCTTGTAGTGAGGGGCCCAAAACTGAACACAGTACTCAAGGTGCAGCCTCACCAGTGCTGAGTACAGGGGGACGATCACTTCCCTAGTCCTGCTGGCCATGCTGTTTCTGATATAGACCAAGATGCTGTTGGCCTTCTTGGCCACCTGGGCACACTGCTGGCTCATGTTTGGCAGGCTGAATATGAAGCAAGGCTAATGTTTATTTATTTGACATTTTGCTCAATATACTTTCCATTTGAAGAATAATTCAACTCTGACAGTTGAGAGAGAGAACCTGAAATGCCTTTCAGAATAGCTTAATTTTGTTTCTTGAAACCTTGAATCCTCACACTCTAGGTCCTAGAGATCCTCATGTACAAGGCTTTTTAATAAAATAACGTAAGTTATATCAAGTAAGAAGGATTCACACAGCCTGCGTGCTTTCTTTTCTGCCATGTAGAGGAGTCCAGATCTCTCAGTGTAAATTTGCAGAGCAGATCATGTGTTTATGAGCCAGTGTTTTCATGGTCTTTTTCTAATGTTGTGGAAACTAATACAGACTGTCTCTCCCCTTCCTCAGTGCTAGATTCGCAGAGTTCCTCTCTGAGGTTAACCTTATCGTACAATTTTCAGAATCTATATTCCTTTTGAGTTCCTAAATGAGTTCATGCTGATTTGAGTGCCGTTATTTTTGCGTTATTCTAAAACTGAATAAAATGTTTTAGTCATGTCACTATACATACAGCTTAAAAATAGTAATGATTTCCACTTCATTGTCAGTTTTCCTTGGAGACTATACATAAAATTATCAGGTTATCTCTAAGCCCTATGAGTCAGAACACAAAAAAAAATTTCCCTCTTCCCACCAGTTACAAAATCCTTTTAGTCGTGGGTCTGTTAGGACAGCTTGTAGTGTACGTGCTCAGCACTTCACCACCCAATGACACAAAGGAGAGAGCAGCTGCTGTAAACCCAAACTGCCTCTTTGAAACAGTGCAGTGCAAGTAGTTTCCCCTTGTTGTTTTCAATGACTTCTTCTCTATTGCCAAGCTGACAAAGCTGGAGGAATTCCTCTCATTCATTTTCGCATATGCTTTCAGACCATTTCTCAGTCTTACACTTTCTCTCCAGCGACCAATCTGTCTTTAGAAGAAGAGTGCTTCAAAGGCTTCAAGTATCCTAAACTTCTCCTGATATGGAGACTACTGATGCTAGTTAAATTTCCGAGCTGAGCACTGTAGAAGCATACCACAACTAGCGCTGGTGCCACTTTCAGCAACATCCACACCATCTGTATCTAATCTAGCCAAAACAATGGAACTTACTGAGGATAGCTGATAAACACTGTAAATATGACTTATTCCTTACCAGAACAAAAATTATCTTGGTGCTCATGAGGCAATGCATAGTCCAATTTTGGTCAAGATACAGGTATGTGATAATTATTCCCAGACCCCCTCTTCCGTGACTCCTTCTTAAGGTGAAGAACTTGAGAACCCCCATGGCAAAAGTCCCTAGAGTGGGTGGGGAAGGGAACACCAAACAGACATGGTCTGGATGTGAAAGAGAAGAGTTTGGATTCATGACTTCAAGTAAGTATCTGCTGTTGTTAAAGAAAAGTAGCCTGTTGGGCTCTTCAGAGATTTTTAGCTGTGTTTTTTTAAGTATGGAAACCTCTTTATGTATAAAGAAAGACACAAAATTGTATTTAATCTGATTTGATAAAATTATATGCATCTGTGCATCTCCAGATGTACTGTATTCTCAGTAGTTAACTGTCACAGAGCTTTGTGATACAACAGTAAGACATAGATTGTTGTTATTCAAAACAAAATGAAACCAAAGACTTGCAGAAAAGTCTTGTCACGACTAGGTACTAAAACAGTAAATGAAATGCATTAACTGTAGACATAAATTGATATAAGTGGTGAAAAACTCCTCACTTCACATGTGCAGTATAGACTCTCTGGTAGCTTGTTTCCCTTCCACAGCCATATTCATTGAGTGAGGGTCCTTATTTGTGTAATCTACTTTAATAGAGGTTAATAGCATTTAGCAATCTCTTCCTTTCTCTTTAAAACGGGAAGTCTTCTGACTAGCAGTCAGTAACTCAAGTGCTTTGCAACTCCACAACAAACCTACTAAAATACTTACATTTGTTTTGGGGCTAAAATAGGCTAAAAATTTAGAAACCAGCAGATACTTACTTGTTTAATAAATATTCATAGCAGGCTTCCCCAAATGCTTTTGCTGTTTTTGAATATTGATGAATGTCACTAGTCATCCCCTCAGTGTGGGTGAAATTTTGACCTTACTCATGTTAGAAGATTTTACCATTGCATTTCATAGAGACAAAATTTCATATTTTGCTTTCAGATGAGTTTGCTAAGTCTTGGGTCTGCATCCAGGCAGTCCTGGTTACTATTATGAAATCTCTTCACTCAGTGTTTCAGGACTGGGCACAGTTGTTTTCCTGATATTTTTTTTAATCAGTGCAGAAACTTCAGAAAGATTTGCAGGAAGTTAAATTTTCAGAAGATAATTTAATGTTAGGATGCTGCATGTCACAAACGTTATTCTTACATACCAATTAATTATAGGTCATTTGACCAAAAAAATTAATCTCATAATATAAAGTGGAACCTTTATTTCATATTGAGAGTAATTGCAGATATATGGAGTTAGATATTTCAACCTGTTTCCATGTGTTAAATTAGAAATTATAGTCACACAACTATGAGTATAAATAAAAGCAATAGAGTGAATATCTGGGAGAGTTTTATCTTTACATTTATTTGTACCAACTTTACTTATGTAATGCAAAGGCCTCAGATGAAGTCAAATTTCAGTTGAAATGACTGTTGTGGATTTCCTATCTCAAATAATTTACCATCAGAATATTTTTAAAAGAGTAAGAAAATTAAAGTATTAACCCCAGTAGTCTCCAAGTGCTCCTTAATCATAAAAATCTGTCAAGCTTCTTAGAGTGTATTTTGCTGATTACTGATTCGTTAAATTGTGTTGCATATGAACAAAAATAAAACTTTGAAAAATTTCCATAAGAGGTTAAAATAATTTGCCAATTAGTACCTTAACTAGAATACTGTATATCTGCTTTTTATGTGAATCAGTTTAATTTTTTTTCCTGGCACATAGAACACTGAATATATATCCTACCTATTCTTCAAGCTTTTTTGTTTTTAGCAAATAGTAAGGTGCCAAAAGAACTGTTGTACAGGTATTTAGTTATGTGCGTATTCATGACCCTCCTAACGTGATCGCAGCTTAAAGATTGTGTTACTGTTTTTTCAGAAAAACATCACACTCAGAAAGCATAACAACAACAAAGAAATGCCAACATTTTTTCATTTCTGTATTGACTGTGTTAGAAGCAGTAGGGAAGTTTACATCAGAATCCTTCTCTAGAGGGACTCACCAGAGAATCTGTCTCAAAACAAAGTGCTGGAGAAAAGACAATAGATACAGGGACAAAATGAACAATAAGTAGAAGCCCACAAATAATTTCTCCCAGTTCTAGAAGAATTCAGGAGTTAAAATGGCTGAATTGCTAACAGTACTGTATGACTTTATAATTGTCCTGGGACCCAGAGCTGCAATCTGAGCTATGTCACAGAGACTAGATAAGGCTGAGATTGTAAATCACCGCTGTTCTGACTCCTGTTTTATCAGAGAATAAATACAGAAATTGTACCTTCACTAAAATTATTTAATCAAAACCATTTTGCTATTAAGGAGAAAAAGGAAAGCATACATAAGACTTTGAAAATCTAGTACGGTGCCAGCAGAATCAACTTGTATAATAAAATTACCTTCATTGGGGAAATAATGTACTGATTTACATTGTTACTCCTGTTTTGAATGTTGTGGCAATATTGCATTGTCAGGAAGAACAAAATGTTCCTGAATTTGTATGTTTGGCTTTAACTTCCGTCTAGCCCTGTACAAGCAAGTATTTAATTTAACCAGAAAAACAATATATGAAGTGGTTTGTTTATTCAAGGAAAAGAAATAACATGACTTTTGATGAGGAGAACCTGCATACCTAATCTGAAAAGGGTATTTGAAAGCTTTAGTTCTTTGCTGGTAAACACCTAGAGAAATGTTAGACTTTAGGCAAATGCCCTTTTTACCAGCGTTCTCGGACCAGAGTCCTAGAACCATTTAGCACATGTGCAGAGGACAGGGCTTGAGTGAAGCACTCAGGCACCTTCCTGGCCCCAACTGCAGGACCCCAGGAGAATCTTTCTACAAAAGAGGAAAAGAAAAGGGCAGCACTGTGGGCAGTCCTGAGTCTAACATGTACTGAGGTAAGACTATCTGAAGCAGAGTAGAAAGACTTCCAGGGAGAGTCTATTTAGTGGGTTAGAGTGGCCTGTACCATTTGTTTGTTTATGAGAGACAATCTGATGGAAAGGATTTTCTTTTGATGCCTTAGAAGGAAAGACCTAACCAGATGAGGACCAGATAGCAGAGGTAACACTTTCCTAGTGCTGGTGAGGACTGGCTATTTTATTTATAATACTAAGTGTGTTTTTGTAAGGGAGCAACTTAAGCCTTTTCTTGTGTAAAAAAGATCCGTATTTGTAACATTTTGAGGTGAGCCAGGGCTGGTTTAGAACAGAAGGGAAGCCAAACTTTCCATAATGAATAAAGTGCATTAATGTTGGGACAAGGACTGAAACATCTTGAAAATGAAGGTAGAAGATAAGAATCATAGATTCATTATGGTTAGAAGAGACCTCAAAGATCATCAAGTCCAACCGTATACCTGACGCCACCATGCCCGCTAAAACCACTAAACCATGTCTCGAAGCGCCACATCTAAATGTTTTTTAACACCTCCAGGGATGGTGACTCCACCACCTCCCTGGGGAGCCCGTTCCAATGCTTAACAACTCTAACAGTGAAGAAGTCATTCCTAATGTGGAGCCTGAACCTCCCCTGGTGAAACTTGAGATCGCTTCCTCTTGTCCTGTCTCTAGTTATGGGGGAGAAGAGATCAACTCCCACCTCACT
>NW_009626357.1:0-250 GCF_000690535.1 Cariama cristata
CCGGCTGCGCATCGTACCGGCAGCGGGACGAAGAGCCTCCGCACAAAGATGCTTTGTCCCCAAGAGGCTGAGCAGCCTCGGAGTCCTTTGTGGGGGCCGCCTGCTTCAAAGCCCTGCGAAGGGGAAGGAAGGGGAAGGATTTGCTGCTCCCATTCATTGCCCGAAGAGGCCGAGGGTGTTTTCTGTGTGCCCTGGACCCCTGTGCTGGGGACCCCCCTCCCAGAGCAGAGCCCCGCTTGGGGCTCCTGCA
>NW_009626357.1:427-874 GCF_000690535.1 Cariama cristata
CCCCCCCCCACCCGCAGCCAAAGTCCCCCTGTCACCAAACAGTGGCCGCGGCCGGGGGCTCCCACAGCCTTTGCTCTCGGTCAGCGGATTTTGCTCCCTGCAGGATTAGGGATTTTTTTTTTTTTCCAGCTAAGACCCAAATTCCCAGGTTTTGCTTCAGACCTTGCTCACACCTCCCTGCACATCAGAGGCAGAGGGTCCCCGCGGTCCATCCCTTACCCGCTGATGCCTCCAGGTAAACTTTCCCTGCAGGACCACAAAGCTCTGCAAGGCAGGAAAACCCACACACCACCCCCAGACTGAATCCTCCCGTTCACTTATCCTCTCGGATGTCAAAGGGATCAAAGCTGTTTCTAGTGATTGCTCAGTTATTAATGTTAGCCCATCGCTGGCCGCTGCCGTCCCCGCTCGACAGACGTTAAGGGCAGGGAGAGGGACGGGTCAGGG
>NW_009626357.1:887-1179 GCF_000690535.1 Cariama cristata
AGGCCCCCGTTTCTGGTTTCTTTGCTGGATGTACAGGCACAGACACCCCCCCACACCCACCCCTGCAGCTTTTCAGGCTGTTATTTGGGAAACAAAGACTGACACTTTGCCTTTGGAAAGCTGACAGCAGGATGTATTTCGCCATGGGATACCAGAAACAAAATATTTTCTAATTCTGTGCTGCGTTTCAGGGCAAACTACCGCAGGCTCATCTCACAGGATGAGCTTCGCTTGGCAACGACCGCAGGCAGGGAAAAGCGCAAAATATTGGAAGTTTTGGCCCAGATGGGAC
>NW_009626357.1:1252-1582 GCF_000690535.1 Cariama cristata
ACCGAGGTTACAGGGAGAGGAGACAGAGAGGTGAGACTGGTGTGGGGCTGCTGGCGGGGTCCCTAAAGGAGCCGGTGGGACGAGGAGTGGGCCTGGGGGGCGATGGGGGGGTCATTCAGTACATCTATACCATCCACTGCTGAATTAATGCGTTTGTTATGCATTCCCTCCCATGCCATCTTCTGAGCAGGACTCAGCTGTAGGGTATGTAATATTACTGCATTTTCTGCAAGCTTTTCAGCCCAGAAACGCCCCGATTCAGACTCCACAAAAAGTTGCAGCAGGAAGGAGGAGAGAGGGACAACGTCCCCAGGCAGCCCCGGCTCGGGC
>NW_009626357.1:1649-1961 GCF_000690535.1 Cariama cristata
CCCAGCACTTCCAGCCGGGAAAACCCTCCCTGCCAACTCGTTGCCCATCCCCGGAGCGGGTTTCGGGGCCAGGACGACGTTACAGGCAAGGCTGGCAGCAGAGCCCTGGGCACGTTTCACGTGTCTCGGCGATCTCAAAGTCACCTCTGCCTGCGCACAGCCCCTGCGCCGAGGCAGGGTTTCCCTAGCCCAAATGCAGCACAAGAAGCCCGCTTCATCGTGCTGCTCGCAGCGCTGAGCCCCGAGGGATCCCTTCAGCTCGGTTTGGAGGGGACCCTGCACTGCATCGGGGTGCCCCACGCCTGGCTCGCC
>NW_009626358.1:0-8554 GCF_000690535.1 Cariama cristata
CAGCAGCCGCTGAGCCCCCCAGCTACTGCAGGTCTCTGCTTGCCACCGAGCACAGTGGGACCCCCGCTTTGGGGTGCAGGGCGAGGGCTGCGGGGTGCAACGCTGACCGCTGCGTGGGGAGGGAGAGCTTCTCCCCACAGAGGGAGAACCAGCATAGCGACACTAAGTTCTATCAGAACAGCACTTAAAAAAATAATTTTAATGTTTTCAGATACACCATCTGTTTATTCCACAGCAGGATCCCACAGCCCGAGTCGGCACAAAGGTTGGGAGCGGGCACGGCCCGGGGCCCTGCTCAGCAGGCAAGTGTGGGAGGAAGGGGTCAGCACTGGCGCGGGGCGAGGGGGTAACTCCAGCGGGCTCGTCCCTGACCACACATTTGCCCAAAACCAAAGCTCAGGCTGCAGCCTGCTCAGGAGCGGCAGAGGCTGCATGCTCGGGGTGCAAACACAACGGCCCAGCAGCATCCCCGGGATGGGAACACCCAGCAGGCACAGCCCCAAACAGACAGATCGATCCAGTACATTCTCCAATTTGAAGCTCCACAGGGAGAAAAGGCACAAACCTTTTGCCTCCGTGAATCCCACCACCCTTCCAAAACCCCTTTTCCCCAAGACATTGCTGCCTCCCTGGCTCAGGAGCCTCGTCACTCAAGCACACCAGCGGCAAATCTCAAATTATTCATTGATTTCTCCCGTAGATCCTGGTGAAAACAGCCAAAAGGAATTGCAGGGAGCAAGCGTTCTCCCTTGTGTTTTCTCAGTAGGGAAGCAAAGGCTTTCTGAAACACCCTCAGATGCCACCATCCATGGAAATACTGCGCAGACCCCAAACTCAAAAGGCAGATGCCCTTCCCAGTCACCGGGACGCGTCACTAACTTGCCTGTCCCTGCCTTGTCAAAGTGCATTGTATCACCCGGTCAGAGGAGGAGGTGGAGACACCGAAAGAGTAATGGTGCTAAAACTGCTGGAAGAAAGAAAAACTAATCCTAGTGACCTTGGGGGCACGGCTGGGCTTTTCACACCAGCCACAGGTACTGACCAGTGAGTAGGAAGCTATTTAGGAAGTAATCCTGAAAAATGTAGTTTCATTCTCTTGCTTTATGGGGTAATCTAAAGGATGTAAACCCTGTTGCTTCCCAAAGTAACTCTGAGCACAGTCCCAGGGACTATTTGCTCTTCCAGCGCAGTTCACAGTTTGCCTTTAGAGCTCACTGTCGCTTGCAAATTATTTCTGCTTTAACTGTGCAAAGACGACTGGCTTGCTCACTTTGAACCCCTGTCAGGAGGCACCTGGAAAGACACTATGTAGCTGGAGCGAGTTTGGCTCTGCCAGGCGAGCCCTCTCCAAAGGAGCTTTTTAACACCTCCTCATCCCAACGGAGACTAGCCAATATTCACATACCCTTCTGCAGGAGAGAGCAATTTTTCTGGTCCGGCATCCATTGCCAGCAATGGACACAGGGAGTTTGGTCAAATCAGTCTGAAAGCAACCTGGGAAGTACAGGAATATTGGAAGCACTTGTAAACGTCACCGCAGCGCGCTGCCAGGACATCCTGCTTCAGCTCCCTGTGGCATCTTCTCCAGACACTGTGGAGCAGAGCTGATTCAACATGGCTTGGGAATTAAATATTAAATCCAGTTCTTGGCCGTCCTGCTGTCACCACTGCTCAGAACGTGCTCTCGAGCAGGCAGTGGCACCCACAGCCCGTGGGGCACACCTCCTGGGTGCGAAACCACTCCATCATATGGCTGGTGTGGCCTCCGTGTCCGCACGTCAGGCAGAAATTAGAGGAGCCTCGCACTGCCACGTGACAGATAGCGCACTGGAAGGTGAAGCCCTTGCAGATGGCACACTGGGTGCCACGCACCTCGCTGCGGCAGTGGCTGCAGTATACACCGAACTCTGGTCAATGGAAAAAAACAGGAGAGCAAGACAGTTAGTGCTGGCAGAATTGTGGACAAAGAAGCCCTGCATACAGCCCTCTGTTCGACAGATGAGTCCCCTGAACCCATCGCCCAAGAGATGTGCCGCAAATCTCCCTCAGGCTGGGAGAACGGTATCTCAGAGAGGTCTCAGTTTGGTCTCCATACAGGAGCAAAGACACGGGCAGCAGCGTGCCGGGGCACAGAGGGGCCCACCAATTCCCCTGACGGCTGAACAGCCATCGGCTGGGAACGTGTGTCCGATTTCTAGCTGGGGACACACTGATACATGCTGCGGAGATGAAGGCTTCCTGCTGGTCTCATCTGCCTCACATCTCTATGAAGTGTAACTAAGAGCAAATGAGAACGGCCTTTGTTTTTCATCACGGAGAGAGCACAGAGCACACTCAACGTGTGTGTCATCACCGTTATGACTCTTAGTCACGAAGGGACAACGGCAGTGGACAAAGTGACCAATTTTCACCCCAGTTACGTCCCAGGAGTCGTCCCTGGTGACCAGGTGAGACTGTAACAAGAGTTAAGCAAGCAACTGCTGCTTCTCTGACATCTCTCACCTGCTTCTCTCCTCCTAGGGGCCTAGGGAAGAAGACATTTTGGCAGCTGTCCTTCAGTGGCAGTTCTGGGCAGCTATGCTGCTGAAAATATTCTGGGAGAAAGGTTCTATTTGCCTATTTCTTGGCTAATTCATCCACAGTTAGAGATCTTGTAATTTTATGCATGCACTATAAGGCTACTTCAGCCCAGCATCAGAGATTAGGACAGTGCCTGTCTGGGCTTTTATTCAGAGGGAATAAAGAATAGCCACCAGCATAAATAGCTGAACCTTGCTAGCGTAGCAGTATGAGCATTTCCAGCTTTGCTGGAGAGATGTTACAGTCTACAAAGCCCTTGGACCAACATCTGCAAGCCTCATCTCCACCCAGAGCTGTGAAGCAGCCAAAACCATCTGCTGGCACAGCTAACCTCTGGGCAGACCGATGGACATTTTTCATCTCGCCTGCTGACTGCATCTTCCCAAGCTCCTGAGGCAGAGCCGTGACTCTGCCTGGGCAGCCGGAGCAGACCGAAGCAGGCACTCACCAATTCCTTTGTGGGGATCAGGAGGACAAGAGACAAACTTCAAAACCTCAGCTCGCTTCTCTCGCAGGCCCCAGCGATAAAGGATTTCCCCATAGCACTTCTTAAAGTCATCAAATTGCTGAGTGTTGGCAGGATCCAGGAGCCTAGAAGAACAAAGAAGGTTGTCATCCACCTGATTGACTCTCAGAGACTCTGGTTGCAATCCTCTTCCCGGTGATAGCTACGCAACCAGCTCGCATCGCTAGAAGAGCAGCAGATTACTTCCCACGTGTTGCTGAAACATTGCCGAACGCTAACTGGTCTGGCCTTCGCTTGTTCTACCCTCCAGGGTGTGATGAATGGGTGGACTACGACCCGGGGCCCCACCACATCCACTTGTAGATGTACCATATGCAATCCCAGCAGAGTTCATCTGCCGTATGAAGCTTCTGCAACTGACTCATCTGAACGAAGAGGTCTAGGAGCCGGTGTGGAACTTCACAGCACCAACAGAGACCTGGCTATAGAGTTCCAGCACAGAGTCACACATCCCCAAATACCCCCGTGGCACGCTATAATCTACCTTTTGTTTTTCTCATGCTGGTCTTTCTCACGCTCCCGATGATCGGGATACATTAGGTTTCCGTAGCGGAAGTCATCCGGAGAAGATTCGCACCAGGGAGTGGAGGCCTGCTCTGTGTCTTTGTTTGCTGCAAGCATCAAAAGGTTGTGAGCGTACCTCAGAAAGCACAGCATTCACAAGCACAACATCGTCAAAAACGGGGTGGGGAAGGAGACATGGAAGACCACACATTAGCATATCCCGGTTTTCTCTCCGAGACATGCATCGTATCACCTTCCACATCCCTACAAACACTGCCCTGCCTCAGAAACCTAAGTGCCAACCTCTACTTGCCAACTTCTACTGCACTCCTGGCGATAGGATGGGAATGGGGAATCATCAGGCAGAGAAATCTAACATGGAAGAATCCCTTCTGCCTTCCACTTTAGACAAAAAGTAACCAGGCAATCAATCCCATGGAGCTTCCTTGGGAACATTATCCTGGGCAGCCCTGGGCTCCTCTTTCCTAGACAGGGAGGACTGTCATCATCAGGGCTGCTGTTACGTAAAGGGGCCTCTGTACGTAAGGTCATGCCCCAGAGGCAGGGAGAAGACTGCTAATAACTGCTGTAAGACAATATCAGCGCTATTAATCCCTGTTCTCCACTCTTCCCCATGTCACAGATGCCTTGATATCGCACTGAAAAGTTACAGCTTTGGCGCTAACAGGGCTGATGCTGCCCCAGGCCATGCATATCACTAGGAATCAGCCAACAGCTTCAACTCTGACACCGGAGCCCTTAAGAGTGACTTGTCTTTGACACCTTTGCAGCTCAGCAGAAAACATCCTTAGGCCCATGGGTATTCATGGCACCAAGACCCCAGCCTTCCCAACTGCTGTTGTTTTTCCAGTGACAGAAGAAAGCACAGCATTGCTTTTTCCTCCTCCCTGAACCCTGTGGAATTAGGTGCCTGATGACATTGCGAGGTCACTCTCAATAACTGTTGAATGATCGTGGTGATTGGGAGAGGTGCCTGAGGACTGGAGGAAAGCAAATGTCACTCCTGTCTTCAAAAAGAAGAAGAAGGAGGACCCAGGGAACTGCAGGCCATTAGCCTGACCTCGATCCCCGGGAAGGTGATGGAGCAGCTGGGAACCATGTCCAGGCATATGAAGGACAAGGAAATTACCAGGAGTAGCTGGCATGGATAACAGCCTCAAACTGTGCAAAGCTCTAGGGCTGTGGAAAGCTTACGGCACCAGGCAGCAGTGAGGCAGTCGCCCTGAGTGCTTGCTATAGCCAGGCTGGAAGCAAAACAGTACAAACTGGTCTGTCTCTTTACTTGTCTCCAACTGGAAAAAAGCAGCAGTGGGAGCTCTTGGCTCTGGGTTAACTTGTGATCCCGGGGCCTAGCTTGGTATGTTCTATGGCATTTGTAACAGTTTCTCCAAAGCCCAGTTGGTCAGCACGCTACAGAAGTCAGAAGGAGCAGGACTCGGGGAGCATCGACACGGTTACTGCAAGCCCTGCTCAATTCCAGCCATGGAGTCACATCACACTGGCCAAACCCCGGAAAGCTGCTCTGGCAGAGCACATCTGCAATCGCAGCCAGTACTAACTCCCTTCTTTCCCCACCACAAAAGCCATCTAAAACCTAGGCCAGAAGGGAGGGAGATTCCTCTATTTACCACCCAGGTCTCAGTACCTATGCTCCAGCCTCCACTGCCAAGTCCGGGATCTGACATACTGGAACAGGAGCCAGAGGAAGTAAAGCTGGGCTGTTGAGGGGGAGGAAGGAGAAGAAATCATGTCATCTACGTGAGAGACGTTCAAAAGGTATCCAAGATAAATGGGAAAGAAACAGTGATCGTACATATCGGCTGTGGGAGGCCAGGTTGGAGGCACGTTGAGGAAAGGGGCCATAGGAGTTTGGGCACCCTTGTAGCCTGGATTGGGCTTCAAACACGCTGCAGAGCATGGCCAGGGTCTGCACATCATGGAGCTGTGAGTAATGAGCCAGCCTGGGAAAGGAGAAAGACAGACAGTATGAGAGTGGGCAGAATTCAGTGTCAAAAACATCAAGACTCCAGGGCAACTAATTCTGAGCCTGTTGCATAAATTGATATTGCCCACACAAAGCTTGTGCACTCTGCAGGACCGGGTTGTCTTTTCCATCACACCTTTGAGGAATGAAGTCCTTCTTCTGAAAATACTCATGGTCTAACAGGTGGGAGAAAGATGGGAGCTCTAGGAATCCAGCAGTACTCATACCCTATTTATCCCAAGTGCGTGCAACTTCAGGAAAAACATCCACAGAACTGATTTTAACTGGATGTAAAGGTGGAGCCATTAGACTCACCCCCAGCCACAATGTCTTTTGACAAAACTCTCTACGTGCAAGCATCCTGCATCTAGATCACGAGGCAAAACCCCACCACCGTTTTTTTGGATAGCTATGAAGTTTCTGGTTTGCTCTGAAGACTGAGAGCGATGAAGAACAACCTGTGCTCCCCTCCCATCACTGCCACACAGCAGGAAAGAGCTAGGTCAAGCAACAGTATGTAAAGTATACCACACAAATCCTGTGCCTCCAAATAGGGTATATTGACAGATTAATTACTCATTATGTCCCCTCCTGAACAGATTCACTGGCAGGAAGACATTTGCAGCTAACACTTTTGAGACCAGTGGAATCATTTCACAGTAACGCTATATGGCAATGGTGAATTTGAAGATGAAAAAAGCAGCTGCACCAACACGCTCATTTTGGAGGTGAGGAGCAGAAACCCAAAATCTCCGAGTCAGGCATTGCAGACATGCTGGAAAGCAGAGCTCGAAGTGCACCTGGCCTATTGCTCAATGTTAGCCAAGGAAGAGCTGGGTGCGAGACGGGAGGTCAAATGCTGCCTCCTATACGTCATCAACACACTTGCAGCTTCCCTTCTTGACGTATCTCAGGCTTGATGGGGGAAAAAAAAAAAAAAACAAAACCACACACCGTGACACCACTCCAAATCTGAAATGATGCCTTACAACGTACATAGTTATGGAGGGTTCTGCTTCAGCAACCATTCCCCAACCCCTTCCCGGCATTCAAACACCTACAAGGACTCCAGTAATTGACGTCCAAATGGATGTTGTGCCCAAGGTATCTCCAAATCTGGGTCAGACTTTGGTCCAAGACAGAGATCAGTGGCTACCATGGCCAGTGACCAAACCTGGCAGACAGGAAAGAAAAGCATCAAAGCTACAATTAGAAATAACCACACTCCCAGGGCATAGGTGTGCACAAATTCACTCACAGACAGATAATAATGGAGCTTGCTTTTTTTTTTTTTTTCTTCTGGCAGCAGGGAGCAGTTTCAGCCTCTGTCTCACAAATAATACAGAGTAACACAAAACTGAAGCTTTCCCTGTCCCGCTTGCTCTGAGTTTGGGTTGAACTTTGTAAAATAATAATCTATAGTGTAACAGACCTGTCAGGGTAGCTTAACAGACCTATTAGTGCATTTTATATTCACAAACCTCAAAAGGGTTTAGATTTGATACAGTTCTTGGGTTTGGAGATGTCTGGTGGCAGAAAGTTTACTGGTGAATCATTATTTGCATGAAAAGTATCTTTTGATTAGTTGTGAGTGTTACTGAACACCTGTGTTCTCCTAGCACAGCCTGGCGCAGTTTGTCATTTCTACTCCAATACTTTAACTATTTCATATGAAATTTCTCCTTCATTTGTCATTCTCTACTCTGAAAATGGTTCAATCTTTTCAGTCTCCACTGATCTAAGACTGGTTTTTCTGCTATGCCTTTTTAAATGGGGCAACTGGAACATTCCAGGGAAAAGCAAAGCTCCTAGTTTGACACGAAAAAAAAGCAGGAAAGGAAAAGTAGCGTGGTGCTGGAAAGACAGCAGAAATCAGAGAGCTGACAACATGGGAAAGTAAAGAAAAAACAAGTGCTCCAAAGTCCAGAGAACAGCCAGGAACAGTAGTCCCACAGCTGCTCACTACAAAACCAGAGAGAAACTGAAACAAGAGTGAAACTGAAACAAGGACAGGGCTGAGTACAAGAGAGCACTGAAAGGAAATGGAAAAGGTGCTACTTCCTAAGCTACCGTAGAGCACATCTTAGACGTAAGCTGCAACTCAAGCCTCCAGGTCTGCTAGGAACAAGGTGAGTTGCAATAAAGGCTGGAGTTACATGGGATGGAGGAGGGGGGAGGCAAGAAACAGAGGTATCTCGCAGAAATCTTGTTCAAGTTTTTTAACCCAAGCTCTGGTCCAACGTGGGCAAACCAGACAGCAAGACAAAGCACAAAGGGGAACAAGACCTACCTTCTGTCTCTTGGTCTAGCAGAGCCCACCAAGAAGCAAGACAACGGCTTGAGTTTGCTTCTGCTTAGATCAGGTAAGCCCAAACATGTTCCCTGCCCAGGTCTGGGAAGAGCCAAATGCTCAGGGGAGGTGCACAGCTCCTCTGGCATTGCCAGCTCCCATCTCTTTCAGGCACCCCTGTGTCCTGTCAAATGATGGGCTAATCCCATGGAAAAGGATGGGCCACAATAACTATTTTTCTCCTATATTAGCTGAAGGAAAGTAGCCAGCCCCATTTTGGGGCTGGGTCCCTGGGCTCAGACTCTCCTGGGGAGAAGCTAGCTGCAGTTAGCACCCAGTGCCAGCGCAGATGAATACTAAACAATGGGAACAATTACATAAGTAAGAAAAAAAAATCACCGATCAAAATGCTGACAGCAGCTAGGCAACTCTGTGCACAGTTACTCCATTTGCTGACTCAAAAGTAGGCAGCATTCCTCGCTTTGCCTGCAGGAATTCCCTGAAAAATGTGCTTCGCTCACTTTGGCAAAGGGCATAAAACAATCTGCTTGCAGCCCTGGGAAGGAATCTCTTGATGCCAAGAGTCAATGAGATAGAGATCACTTTCGTGGCCTCAGTTCACCAATGAGAGACTCCCTGGAACAGCTGC
>NW_009626358.1:8567-14251 GCF_000690535.1 Cariama cristata
GTGGCAGCACAAGCCACTTGGGGGTAGCACAGCATGCTGAGGAAGGGGTCCGATTTAACATCCTACCTGTACAAGATCCCTCCGTCCCACAGCCAAGGCTGAGGCAGCATTCTTCTGGCAAGTCTCCTGGATATTATTCACATTCAGTCTAAAAAGAAAGGAGATAGCTCAGCTCTGGTTGGCACCTTACCTACGGAGGTGGGGAGGGATAGGGGGAAAGCGGTACTGGCAGCTGTTGAGTACCCCAGAACTTCCTGATCAATATGAGCTTTCTAGCATGGCCAGGATCCCATCCCTTCTTTCTCTGTTACTCAGGGATCACTGCCATCCTTCTCCGACTGTTCATCTTCACTAACACACTGCACATCAAGTCCAGCTCCAAACTAGCTGGGCTTGATGCTAAGCAGCACCGTTTCCAAGGAGATATCGGATCAAACTTGTGCCAGGATATCACC
The DNA here is from genome assembly GCF_000690535.1 of Cariama cristata. Classification (NCBI taxonomy): domain Eukaryota; kingdom Metazoa; phylum Chordata; class Aves; order Cariamiformes; family Cariamidae; genus Cariama; species Cariama cristata. Next base: position 9,023 of record NW_009626358.1, read on the forward strand.
AAGCCAAGATTCATTCTCGTCCCTAGAAGCTGGTGCTGCCATGAGTTACACGGTCCTGTTCCCATTCAGCCTAATGGTCTGCTCTGGTTGACCTGGAGGGAGACAGTGGTACGCTGTGGAGAAGCGAGCTGGTCTTCAACCTGTTCCCCAGTAGGATAACGCACCCACTGGGGAGTCTCCAAAAAGCTGGCAAGGTGGGCTGAGGAAACCCACGTGGGCTTTCCTGCTTATCATCAGAAATCTTCCTGAGACACTTGATGCTTCTACCACTTAAGATTTTACAGCAAATGGAAAAGGGTCAGGCTGTTTACACATGAGATATCCAGAGAAGAAAGGCTGAACAGGTCTTTTTAAAGAATGTTTTTTTTAATAATATAGAAAAGAGAGAAGGAAGATTATTTGTTTTTCTCTCTCCCCCCACCCCTTGTTTAAGAAGGGAGGTATGCTTCTACCCTGAATGTCCATAGGCTGGAAATTCTGTGAAGGACCAGACAGTATTACCGAAGCTAAGAAAGAAAAAAATTCAGGAATGGAGATTTTGTAACTGTCTGAACTGGAGAGTTTGGAAAAAGCAGCCCCTTGGTTGTTTTAAAAAAAAACACAAAACCAAAAACCACAAATCAAAAAAACCTCAACTAAACACAGAACTTCTCCATCCTTTCCCTTAAAGCAGAAGAACTTGCATTCCAAATACTTCTGAAATTAAAAAGCCTTATGAGCTATTAACAGTTTTATAGTACAAAAATGTGCATTTATTGGGGTTTTTAAGCCTGCGCATTTAAGTCTGGAGTTTAACACGAGACTTGAAAAAGAATTCGTACTGATAATTTCTCTCTTTAGCTGGTGAAAACCTGAACATGTAAGATTTGCAGCAATGGTGCTGGAGCACCGGTTCAAACTCTGTGTACCATATCCCACCACAAATTTCTTCCATCACACTTTTCAGATTTATAGGAGACAAGTCTATTCTCACAGGCAGAGGGATACCATAAAAAAACAAGCAGCAAGGCAAGAACAGAGGAATAAGGTACAGAAACACTGGAAGATCAGTGCTGACTGATGTCAGGATTAAAGCACAGCAATGCCAAAGACAGCCGTTTTCATTTGGGAAAGGATGCCAGCCCGTACGTACTCACATGTAGAGCTCTCCCAGCAGTTTGTGGACAGGCAGCAAACAGGAAATATCTTGGATAATAACTTTCCCGGCGGCTTTGATGGGTCGGTTGTTGGTATCTGTCCCCTCTCGTTTGCTTTTCCACCTTCTTGATTTCTGCAGAACAAATGGCAACGTGTTACTGGGGAGGAGGACAGCAGGCTTCGTGGGCCAGGGAACAAAGCACTAGGGTCACGAATAATGCAAGCAGCACCCAAACCTGCCTTTCAGAAGGCTCTGTGTTACCCTGGAAAACATCCATGACATGCCCAGGAGAACAAGCATCTCCATCTGTAGGAAGTGAAAAGCAGGTCAAGGCAGCGAGCTCAAGGTCGAACTCACTCAAAAAGTATTTTGTGAGTTCCCCTGTGAAAGCCAATAAGAGAACAAATCAACATCGGGATGCCAATCGATCCTGGGCAAGTTTGGCAGGAGGATGGTTCAATTCTCGTTCTCATTAAAGGTCTGGTCTGGGAACCCTCTGCACACAGACCACCGCTGATTTCAGCCAACATCAGCACAGAGACATGCAGGAGGCAGCTTCTGCTTGCCCTTAGCTTCAGGGCAAGCTGACAGCTCCAGACTGTCTCTTTTGGTCTCTCCTTTTTGGTGTTTGAATACACCCCTGCTTAACGCCAGGACAGGGCTCCCAGCTCCTGCTTTATCAACAGCTTCAACTGGCAGATGATAAAGCAGGGCCCAAGTTTTCCTAGCAAGGATCCTTAGCTACCATGCTCACAGCTACTTACAGCTGGCTCAGGAAATAAGGTCAAGGGGGAGAAAGAACAGAAAGGAATCAACACAAGGGAACAAAACCAAGAAGCCAAGATACCCAAATACTCCCCCGTAATAGACACAGAGGTCGTCTTAACGCCAAGCTGCGTAAAGCTACCTTGGCTGGATGAAACACCGCAGAGCATTTAGCTGGTATCCTGGCCTCTTCCAGCAACTTGCTCTAGGAGGGTGAGGAGGAGGGATGAGAGGATGTGCGGCAGCACGACAGACAGAAGGCACTGGAGCTCTACCGAGGGAAGCACTGGCTGCTAGGCAGGGTTCCCAAGTGTGGCGAAGGATGCTTTGCAATGCTGCTCCCCTATGGCGCGTTCCCTCACTGACACACGGAGTCGATGCTCCTACGCAGAAGCGTCTCCTGGTCACGCTGAGTTATGGAGGGGCTCCTGAGGCACTTGTGGTGGGGCTTCCTACACTCCTATCCGAAGGACAACAGCCCCTTCGAAGGGGCCAGCGAAGCAGCCCTGTGCCGACGGCTGTGCGAGGCAGGCAGAGCTCATGTAGGCAACACATCGGTGCTCCTAAAGAGCAGGTTGGGCTGCAGGAAGGGTGCAGGACTTGGACCTGCGAGCAGGGTTACCTCTACAGTGGATGTCAGGCCAACTCTGGGATGGCTGGGTGCCAAACTGCCTTTGATCATGATCATGCAGCCCTGTGAGAACCTGGGCAGGTTTACCACAGATGCAAAATGCCCTTAAAAAAAAAAACCCTAATAACCTTAAGAAATTAATTCCTTCTTCACTGCCTACCTGGCCCAAGCTTAGGCCAATGTGCTGAGGAGGTCTTGCCACGCCAAGTGTACTGCTGGCACATGCCACGAGAAGCAAAAACATGGGCTCCTGAAGTTGCTCTGGACACTGGGTAACCAAGGCTCAAGCACAGGCTTGACAGTAAGTGAAGAAGGTATTTCAGGCTTCAAGGAGGTGACAGTGGATTTTTTCCAAGGATGTGCACGTGACAAAGCATCACCACAGTTCCCTCGATCTTCCACTGCTCCCTGGAGTAAAAAGGAGCAGAGTGTGCACGCTGGCCAATATTTAGGGGTGCCAAACTCTGGTGCAAACAGGACTGTCAGCATGTAGTGCTTTGGAAAAGCTCGCTGCCTAGGGCATGGTTCTGTTCTCTGCCACATCCCCTCAAGTCCTAATTCATCCAAGAAGAATTTGGCTGCAGGATTTATCTGCTACATCACTCTGAAGCTGAGAAGCGCTATGCAGTGGAAGCTGGCTAGAAGGTGGTCGGGTGGGAGACCGAAGTCTCTTCAGCCCATCAGTTCCTAATCAAGGCACTGTCTGGATCAGCTCTGGCTCTCTTATCCTTGGGTAGACTACGTCTCTTTTGATAGCACCTAAAAACGTAGCTACCCTTCCTGTGCTGAAGGATGCAGGCTGTATTACAACAAGGTTCCCAAACAACAGTGGCACCTGTACCTCATTCCTTGTCAGGACAAGCATTTGGCAACCAAATGCTGTCTCCTACGTGCAGCAAGGACCTGCTGATGCTGCCAAAACCAATACTTCAGCAAAGCTTGGGAGCCCCAGCACAACGACGTGCCATCAGGGCAAGAGGGCAGGCACTGTCCTGGAAGGGCTACCAAGCTTCTCACAACAAAAGCTGTCATTTGTGCTGTGTCTGAACAGGTGTTTGAACCCAGGCTTGCAGACGCAGAACCACATTCTGCAGGTCTGTCACCAAGGACTTCTAGAGCTTGGCAGGTAATTTGGAGAACAACTTGCCACCTCCCGACCATCTGTAAGCCAGCTGGCCCCAGGACTTGCAGCTGATGGAGAGTTCCCTCTGACCAAGGCAGGGTCTTTGCCCCGTCATCGGGAACAGATTCAACCTGCTCCTGCGCTCTGCAAGAGCGGACTGAAAAAGCCTCCCAACAGGCATTTCAAAGACTAGAAACATAGACAACACATATCACTTCCCACAGGTAATTTCAGTCACTGTTTTTTTTTTTTTGGGGAGGAGAATGACAACAAATGCGGATGACAATGGAAAAGAGATCCCATGAATGGTTTCCACTGCTTGTTGTTAGCATATCACCAGACAAATGAAGACACTAAATGCATCAGAACCTCCTAAAAACTTGGGATTCACAATAAAAATCACCCTGTTTTCTTTCTCTTAGCACTGCCTATTTACTGGCAAAAAGGGAAGCCCTAATTCTTCACTGGTGCAGCTCCTAGAGCAGAGCCAGTCGATAGCCCTATGCCCGGCCAGTACTACACTTCCATGACCACCACCTCCTGCCCCTCGAGCTGCGACAGAAGAAAATAACAAAGCCACACATAGAGTCACCATTAAAAATGTCTGTTTTTTTACAATCCAGGTGTGCCTTGGCTACAGCAATGAAGTATTAGAAAAAAACTACAATCAGAAGTATGGGAACCATCACAGATGAGGTAAAGCTCATCACCGCTAACAGCAGAAGCTCTCCTTTGAACCAAAGAGTTACTGGCATTAATTACAGGAGTAGCTCTCCACCAGGCAGTATTTGAGCACTTTTAACAGGGATTACCAGAGGTAAAGAGAGCTCTAGCTTGGGTCTGTCTGACCAAGGTCCACCACAAGGTTCCCCTCTCCCTTCTGCTTCACCTCTTCTCCCAGGAGAAGCTCCCACTATGGCGTTATCGAAAGGTGTCACCGAGGCTCACGGGCATTAGGGTAGAACAGAAAATACGTCTCTTCCTAGGGGCTGGAGCACAGGTCACAAGGGGGAGCAGGGAACATCACGGTTGGAGCTGAAGCAGAAGTCAACATGCGTGCACCAAGCTAACTATTGACAGCTGGAGGTCAAAGACACAGGTCTTCTGCACTGCCCCCGACATTTCTAGCTCTTTCTGTAGCCTAGAATCCATGCCAAGGAGAACTGCATCTACCCAGCTGCTCCTGAGAGTTTAAGGAGAGGAAGAAAAGAAAGAAAATAGCTACAGTGATAGTAAATTAAGACTCGTCAGTTCCTCAGAGCACCAGAAGGAAAGAAACCAGAGCATTTATGACAATCATGGGGTTGGAGGTGACAGCGGGGAACAGCACTGAATAATGACTAAAAAAGCCAGCCTGCACCTGCACTACCATACCCAAGGCTGTAATTTGCTGCAATCTGAGGTGATAACGATGGCAGTAAATGGGTTACATGTAGAAACAGATAGCCCAAGAATAAGCCACCAACTGCTTCGTAGCAACCACCATCATCACTGCATACTCAGCAGAAGTAGTTACAAAATGCTGCATGCCTGCTCGGAAAGGATGCTGAACAGTTGAGGGGGGGGGTACGT
>NW_009626358.1:14269-18177 GCF_000690535.1 Cariama cristata
GGCAGGCAGTGCTATAAGCGGCATCGTGAAATGTAAAGTGCCTGTTTCGCATAAGCATATGCAAAATTTCAGGGTTTGTGGTATAAACTGGTGTTAGTAGGGCAAAGGGAAAGGTTGCGGACAGAGGGGAACAGACTTGATGCCAAAGATTAAGTTGCAATGAAGCATTTACAAAATAGAGTTAAACCTGCTCAAAGTCAGGCTGAAGCTGCTTCTAATACTACTTTTTTTAAAATAAAATTTAAAAATTGCTGCCTCCCTGCAGAAAGCTACGCTCCTTTAATCTGAACAACTGCCTACAGATTAACTCCCCCATGCAGGTCATGCAGCACTGCCTGGATTTTCTTTTCAAAATAATCAACGTTTACTATTTCCAGCATCTCCCACAGTACCAGGCACCTTCCACAAAGGGGTGAAAAAATCTGAGGCACTTTTGAATTAAGTGCCCCACAGCAGAAATATTTCTTTATAGCTTCCATCAATTAATAGCTGGCACCTGCCCTGAAGCACAGACACTTCTGAAGTGGAGGCTAGTCGTTACCTAAAAAGAAGGAGGAATTATTTCTTCTTCTAGACTTGCTAAGCTCTTGCTTCCCTGAGCACCTTAAGCAATGCTGAGCTCTTCTTCCAGAAGGTAAGCACCCGGTCTTTGCACAGATACTCCACACCTCTCTTCGGGCATGCCTGCGTCTTCACCTCGGGCACTATAACCCACTTCAGAGAGCCTCTTCCAAAGGTTATCCACAAATACAATCAGTCCTTCAAGGCTTGGACTAATCGATGTATCACTTTTAAATATATGTTACACAAAATTATAACTTTATCACATCACTACTTGCTCTTCCTTCCAAGTCAGCGGTAAAGGGAATTAAACCGTGGCCCTTTGTGCACCATAATTTACCACACCACAAGCTGGCGAGTTCCTTGCTTGGTTTTCTTTCTTTCAGTCTGTTGCTGATCCAAGACATAACTTCATTTCTTGCCTCCACTGCTCAACATTTCTTGATTAGCTCTTTGCAAAAAGCCTTGATGGAGCCAAGTAAATTACTTCTGGTTTCTTTCACCTATTATTTGCTAGTATAGTCTTAGAGCTGATGTAATTAGGAAGGGTTGATCTTATTATACCAAGTTAAATTAGGTGTTACAGGATTCCATTTTATTCCCTGCTGTCTTATGAAGAGATAGCATGAAGGACAGCATCTGCGAGAAAACAGTTGTTCACAGAGACATTAAGAAAAACGGACCTAAAGAGATCATCTTTAAACTGGAGTTTTCTAAGCTTTGCCTATGCTTGGCAGATGAGTGATGAGATATTAATTGCCCAAATTTACAGCACAACTTGAGCAATGCTGATATCATCAAGATGTTCACATGAAGGATGATGTTCAAGCGTGAGTGACACGTGGACCTGATTAATGGAAAACGACTGTCAAAGCAGTCTTGGAAGGGCAGGTGCCAGGAGGAGGGAGTACCTGCCAGGGTGGCTGGAAGTGCAACCACTCGAACTGAGTGCACGGTGGTGCGACTCCAAGGGCTGGGAGAAGCTCACAAATTAAGGAGAAATTCTACTTATTGCTCTAGGAATTAAGACTTTATGGTGCACTGCCCTGAGAATAGGCAGCTCATTTTAATAAGATGACAGATCATTGTCAGCAACTCAACCAATTTGTTCCTTCCACAGCTCTTAAGTGATCCTCCCTCTCCAGCAAGGCTTCAACTTTTTCAGAGATGAGGTGCTCTCATGTCAGTCTCATCGGTTGGTTGACGATGCATAATAATCATCCAGCTCCTCTGCAGTGCGCACACTGTTTCTTAGAGGCTAATCTTTTCTTACACTTCAAGCTACCCCTTGGCATCCTTTCCTGACTTCTAGGCCAGGTAAAATAGGCATGTTATAGGTCAGTGTTTGTACCCTTCAAACTAGCGTCTGCTCCTGTCCGCTTACACCTGCATCCACTCTTACTGAAGCCCTAGGCCCTGTGTGGAGTGCAAGTCCCCCACCTCTGTGCAGGTTACTCAAAGGCAGGCAGGTGGCATTTTATTCTTGGGCCTTTGGGCAGAAGACAGGGTTATATCAAGGACAGTATTAGCACAGCGCACAGTACCGGGAAGTCGTTAATTGCTTGTATGGACCAACGTCGCCGGGCAGAGCGAGGAGACATCTGTATGTGAAAACGTTATACCCAGGAAAAGGGAAGAAAGACACCAAGAAAATTAAAGACAGAGGTAAATAAACTGAAATGAAAAGTGCCCAGAACCAGCAGAGTAAAAGATACTGTTCCCAATAGTTCTGTCACACAACGAACAGTTGCGAACCACAAATCCCCGCTTTCATCCACACACAATTGTACTATACATTACCCATGGCCCTGGCAAAGCAAGGGCTGCTGCGCCTGTGCCCCACACCAGCCTCTGGAAGACTTTGGCAATCACAAATCTGAATAAAGTCTTCCACACGAAGTTGTACTACTGTGAGCAGCACCGAACCGCTCCACATGACCTTGTTCGTACCATGAACTGACAGCAGAGCAGAGGACACCACCTTGGTGCCCCATATGCCATGCTCCTACTCTAACCAGTTTTATTCCTCTTGGCTGAAGAGGAAGGCAGCTAAGTGCAAACTGCATCATTTTTAACACAGCTGTCCAGTGCCATGGCACAGAAATCTGCAGGAAGCTAAATAAACACTCCTGCTTACTCAGATATCCCTTTAACATCCAACATCTTCCAGGACTTCATTCACTGGAACCTGCTGTAACTGTTCACTTTCATTTTAGACAATAAAAGCCACATGTCAGGATATTGGAAGGGATGTAGAAACCCTGCTACTTGGCAGGGCCATGTGGAAATTGTCATTATGGGTTGAGGAACTCATGCAGGTTGAGTGAGCAATCAAATTCACTGACTATGCAGAATAGCTCCAAAGTAGGCTTTCATTACGAATTTGCAGACATTTCATTAAGTACTCAATGCGGTATTATAGCAACAATAAATGGAATCTCTCAAAGCAGATTACTGTGCACTCACTTAAAAAAAAAATACTTCTGTTACAGTTCTGTAAGAGTCAACACAATAAAAAGGGTTATTTGTGTCATGTGCAAGGTATTTTACATTTATTTCCAGCTGATGATAGGCAATCAGAACCAGCAGCCATGCCTTCAGCCTCTACCTTCCTTTGCATCTCACTGCTGGAAGAACCCTGCAGTCAGGGAGCCAAGGGGTGAGGCTGGCTGCAGGGCCCCACAGAAAGAGAGAGGAGAAGACTGCAGCCTTGTGCTTCAAGATTCCTCCGCCAGGCCTCACAAGAGAAGGAGAAAAGGCTTAGTTGAAGGAAACTGGGTATAGTAGAGAAGCAGCAAAACTAAGCTCAGTCCCCCCACAAAGTCCTGCTCTCCTGTAAGCAGCCACCGCTGCCAGCCTACACTTCTACGTGCTGTGAGTTTGAGAGGTCTGCAACCAGATGGGTACCAGGCAAAGCCTGAGGGATGTCCTGAGAAGCAGCAGTTCCCAAGCCCTGCCAAATTCCCCAATGGGAAGCATGAGGACACTGCTGTAACCACCCCTGTGTACAGCTGTCCCTCAGCTGAGCAGTCCCCAGGTCCCTACTGGCACGACTCTAACCGGAGGGGAGAAAAACCCAGCCATGGCATCCTCTTTAAGAGACATCCAGGTCTGAAACACTGATGGCATTGCCACAGTATAGATACAGCTTCTCCTTCCTGATATTCTTTAGGGGGGTTTTCTGAGAAGTGAAAAAGAGGAAGAAAGAAAGGAGGAGCGTGCATGCGTGAATAAAAAGTGAGAACGAGATACATATGTGTGTGTGTATATACACACACAGAGACATATTTAAATTAGCACAGAAAGGCTCAGTGCCAGATTTAGTTTCATTTTGGTTTACTAAGGAG
>NW_009626358.1:18221-33441 GCF_000690535.1 Cariama cristata
ATTTCCTGTCTAGCAGCAAGCAAATTCTATTTGTCTGCTAATGGTAGCAATGCCGGTGGATGCTACACAGAATTTAAATACCTGGTTATCGTTGACAAATTCAGTTTTGGGGCTGAAGTTATATAACATGAGTTTAACATACAAAATTGCAACTTCTATTTAATGCAAATATAAAATCCAAGCTTCAGAGCAAGGAGAACTAAACTCAGAGTCTGGGCTTTTTAAAATCCTCACAATGAAATGACATAAAAATATGTAGCATTGATCTACAAAGGCCATGACATCAACTCCTGAAGAATCAGAAAACTTGTGCTAAAGGGAGATACAGGTTTGGTTTTTGTAGTTTTGTGGGGTTTTTTGTTGTTGGTTTTGGTTTTTTTTTTTTTTTTTTTTAAACTATTTCATCTGCAAGAACATTCCAGCTAGCTCCCTCCTAGGGCCCTTACACTTCTGCCAGTCCAGCACACGAGGAGATAGCTTGGCAGGGGGAAGGGGAACACAGGAATTTTCTCTGGCTTTCAGCAGACATGACTACACACATGCTTTGTTCTCCCAAATTTTTTTTTTTCCCCTGTGACAAAAGTCTTGTCGCCATCAATACAAGGGCTGGGGAGACAGGTCACATGAAATTGCACCAAGCTGCTTCCACATGTTATTTTTAGCCTTGTCTGTCATCTTAGAGTGCTGCGTGTCAGAGACAAGCACGCTGCAGAGGACAGAGGTAGCTCTTTAAATAAACTCTCCTGCAAAGACTAGAACAGGCTGTAATTCTTGTACCAGGCAGCACCATTTTCTCTTCTCACAAAGAAGTTTTGTTGGGAAAAAATCAGAATGGGGACTCTGAGAACCTTCTGGGGTCTGTATAGAGGCAAAGCCTGCGACGGGGACAGAGGCTCTCCCCATGGCTGGGATCTGTAACGGCTAACTCGGGTCACGTAAGCAGGACACGATCCCAGAGGCGTCGGCTGTCATGTCCAGCACTACTGGAAAATCAAGACCTCTTTCAGTGCCAAGGAAGGATGAGCGCTCAAGGCTCTGACCTTCCCTCTGCTCCTGGGACAGGAGTTCCCAAGCTGCGCTGCAGCCGAGGGCAGATAGCTCTTGACTTTCCTTGGGGTACCTGGAAGCTCTCCATTGTGGCAGCAGCTTAGTGCCCTCGGCAAGGACAGTGGGCGAACTACTCAAATGCCCGCAATTCTTGGGCTCTTGGTGGAAGCTTACCATATTTTTTCAAGCCACTTCACCCCCTGCTGAATCACAGTTGGTTTCCGAGCAAGCTGCACAGTCTATTACTCCCAGAGCATCTGCTCCAAGCATACTGTGCCCTGAGCTGCTTCAGAACTACCCTACGGCCACCCTACAATTACCAACAGGTCTTCCTCACCCCCAGGAAGGTTTCCAGAAGGAAACAATCCCACTCTCCCCCCCCAAAGCTTTGCTTGGAAACAGCCACAACAGCAAGACCTACACCTAAACCAGAAATATGTGGATTGGAAGATCTTTGGAGAATCATGTAGGAATGATTTTTGTTTTTAAAAAGTCCAAAGGGACGTATATACCTGAAAGAGACACCTGTAACAGAAATAACCAAATACACCCCATAATCCAGGAGAGGTTGTCAGTAAGCTGCAGAGAGCCACAACCCTTTGCAGTTATATACACCAGGGAGTACTGAGAAAAGCAGAGCTGCCTACATGTACTTATCTGGAGACTACAACTTGTTAAGTGTGAGATTTTAACCCTATGTAACACAACAGGAGACAGTGTAATGCACTGAAGGGAGCTGTGATGGTCAGTGTAGAGAAATATCAAAATTAGCAGGTCAGGTGCTAGAGAGTATCAGTAAAGACGTTACTCATAGGAGATAAATTCATTTGACATTTTAACAGAGCTGCCTGTAGAAAGATACCTTCTTTAGAGGAACGTGAAGCTTCTGTTACTAGCAATGCTCTCAGCTATATGAAAGGAATACAGATCACAAAAGCTGAAGTGTTAGGAAAGGCTTTTTGGTCTGATACTTACCCTCTCTTTGTAGTAGAAGGAGCTAATGGAGACCTGCTCCTTCTCACTGCGTGTCGGACTCCCGCTGTATAAACGCAGATTGCCTGGAGTCTCTGTGCGGATCTTCATCGGAGTAATGAGGCCACTATGGTACGCTGATAAAGCTGACAGGGACCTGGAAACAAGAGAATACACTTTCAGGAGCTTTCATCCACCAAATTTCCCTGGAGGCTCGCACTGACAACTCCACTAACCCAAGGTGCTAGCAATGTTTTCGGTGTTTTGAAAAGAGTCTCTGCTGAGGACCAGTGATAGAAGGGACCATGCTCTCTGTGTCGAGGGCACAGCTAACACTAGAGGTCAGTAGCTCCAGCACAGGATCAGATATTCTCCTGCTTTCTTGCCCATGACATCAGCACACTTCAAATTCAAATATTCTCCTGCTTTCCTGCCCATGAGAGCAGCACACCTCAAACGCGACACAGGGTTCTCACCTAGGTGTGGGCTCCGTCGGGGATACCGCACGGTGCATGGTCATAGGTCTTGTGAAATACACCAGGTACCCTGAAGAGACAGGACATGGCATAAAGATCATGCAGTGAGGAGTAGATTACCCAGGGGTGGTTTACACAGGGAAACGTGGTCACTTAAGGTATCGGAGTCAAGGGGCTGGGTGCCTATCCACTACCCTGAGCGCTTTTACACTACAAGTAGACAACTGCTTTTTCTCAACCCAAATCCTCTCCCTGCAAACCCATTAAAGAGCAGTTTTGTTGAGACGATTGTCTTAAAAGCACAATCTCAAGTGGCTTACAGATGTTAGAGAAAAGACAGTAAAAGAAAATGAACAGATACACACTCATGTTTTAACTCTTCACCAGAACTTGTCAAGCACTAATACTCCAGAGGCAAGTGAGGTGATGTTTGGCTACGCAGCGGAACCATTGCAGCTTGTACAACTCTCCTCTTCAAAAGGATAACCCCAGCCATCTGGAGCCAACTCCAAAGCGCTCACTCTCAACAAGCCTTAACCCGTTTGTTAGCACCTCAAGTGTCTTCAGCCACCCACTCTTGCAAGAGTTTCAGGACTTAGCAGGTTTCACTGAGCCTATTCAATGCAACACTACTCTCTTTTACTTTTGCTGGGAATTCGGTGAGGCCTGTATGAAAAGCAGCTTTCAAAACATGCTCAAATTGGGATGTGGTCAGGTCTGGAGGAGGCATGCTTGCATCTGAAACAGCTCAGTGAAACTTAACAGCTCTTACTCAGACCTTAACCTGGTTTTTAAGGATGATCTTTGCACTGTACGCTCTCCTGGAAACCTGGACGTGATTGTACCCCATCTCCCATTTAGGAGAAGTTTCCCAATGACCTCAGGAAAGCTATTTTGGACAACAGAAAAGGTGCAGAATGAGGAAAGATTGTTTAGTAACAAGAATATGGTTTCAGCAAGGGGTAAGTTCAACCCCAAATCATGGGAATTTCGTGAAGTCTCAGTGTCAGAATGTGTCCAGCAGTTTGATGCTGGTAGGAGAAAATGAGGCAAGGAGTACAGCTATTCTCAGTTGTCTGTGAAAGAGAGGTCTGTCAATACCTCTGGCATGCCACAAGCCAAGAACCATCTCTTCAACTGGTCCTAGATTTCCAAATCCTAAAATCCCACGTGCAACACCAACTGCAAACAGCTGCTAACTAGTCTCCTTATCTATAAATTTATCACAACAGCGCTACTTCAACACCATTTCTTACTCATTGCATGGCAGCAACCAAAGCCTCCTCTGGTTCAGAGGCAAGTGTTCCCCAAGACATGAAAAGGACCCTTCCCCGGGTAGCTGTTGTAACATATCAGCAATGGGGCTAACCTGCACCACAGAACCTGGCTCCAGAGGTCCGTGGAAATGGGATGTTAGAGTCCTGGTAGGAGCCATAGGCATTGGAGACCCGGGCGAACGTGGGCAAGGGGGGTGTTACGGAGTTTGACAAAGCGTAGGGATTGCTGGACGTGCTGTCCTCTTGGTTCTGAAATAGAAGTTACCCAAGGTCACACTCCCGCTGCCACAGGAAGGAAACCCAGCCAGAGCACTGGACATCGCAGCACCAAGCAGCCTCACAGAAGGTGCTCGTCCTTTGAGCCAGAGCAGATCAAGCACAGAGCGTGGTTATTACTCTGGCTGCAAAGGCAATTGCAAGCGCATCTACCTTTGAGGAAAGGGCTTCTCTGGCTGCTTGTCCAGAGATTTCTCTCCCACCATAGCTGTTTTGAAATGCAGAGCTTAACTTAGGGTGAAACAGCGGGAAACTATACAGAAAAGCTGACCTTCAGACTGGATATGACTCTCAAGACAGGGAACTGAGCTAAATCTGATACCTCAACAATTTGTGAGACAAAGTCTCCTTAAATGTGAATACCACACAGCTGTGGAGGGTCAAATACAGGTTGGGAGTCTTGAAGTAAGGATGGCAGGTGGTGTGAAATACTGGGGGACCTCAGGCTTATCCATTGGAGTCTTGGCAGAAATCTGCATTTATTTGGATAAAGAGTACTACAGCTTAGGTCTAAAGGAATTTTTCAAAGGCACTGGTGCCTGGCTTGAATCATCAGATTTCCATACAATGACGGAAGTTCCCGCTCTTACAACATTACTGCTGAAACCAAACAGAATTAAGCCTTTCCATGTAGGAGAAAAAGAAAAAAAAAAAAGAAAAAAAAGCCCTTTATTTGTGATGAACAAACAAAACCTCTCTGAAAAGAAACCTGAGGAGACTCTCCAATCTTTTCCTGAATGCTAAAAACGCCCACTCTGGTACACTTCACCCACACAGAGACCTAATACCTGACACTGGGATGCTGAGTAGGTATCACAGATCTCTTGGCTAAGGGCAGGGTGTGATTTAGATTTATCTGCAGTATCATCCCTACAAAACCTCAGCACAAGGCTTCAGAAAAAACAGACTTTCACAGTTGGTTTTTTTTTTTTAAGGGAAGAAAACAAAGACCCTAGAATAGGATTAGCAGAATCTTTGACTAGAACTGAGGAGGTAAAGACATCTGCCGCTGCCTTTCAGACAAGAATGAACCCATCAGCTCCTTGAGGCCTCTTATCTTCTCTTACAGATGATAACCATGCCCTGGCACTCGGTGAGATACACTCTGAGCGGGGAAGCTACCATGCACCACTAAGATGCTCCAACCCCCAGTCGTTCCTGCTAACCTGAGTATCAGTGAGCATGCACAATTCCCCAAAGCAGTAAACCTTCAAGGTCTGATTTTCAGAAACAAAACACCTCTAATCATCCACTCAGGTTTCTTCAACATTAACCAGAAGTGCTTACACAAATGTAACAGCCAGTCACAGGGGTCTATTTACATGTCTAAGGAGGCTGGACTCTCACTGCAGAGTCAGAAGTATAGGACGTGGGAGAAGACAACAAACTAGGGCAGAAAGCCCACGCAGTTCTCCATACCACAACAGACTCCAGCCAGGAGACCAGCTGACGCAGGCAGGGCTCCAGGCAGCTCTGGTTCCGCTTCACTTTCTGCAGAGAAGTGTCTTTCAGCATCTGGAATACATACAAGATACAGCTTGAATCATGGTTACATCCAGACTTTCTCCACATCCTTTTTTGTCTGCAGAGCAGCTAAGATGCCAGGGATCCAGAGAGGCCAAAGACATCCCCTGTAGCTACACTGACCCACTGGTGTGTTGTCTGCTTTGAGGAACAGCTGCGAGCTTTGATCAGAGCACTGAGGGTTCACCTAGATTCAGCACACTGAGCCAGGATTTGGGCTTCTATACTACTGTAGCCCATATGTTCCATACCAGTTTGTGGCAAACTGGATCAGTTTTTTTTCAGGAAGGAACCCAAACTGATCCATCGACTTGCTGCTGAAAAAGCGATTTCAACAGCAATAGGACTTCCTACACCAGATGATCAAACACTTGGTCTGGAATTAGTGAGGCCTCTGTAAAAAGTCCCCTCATTTTTAAAGCAGTTTGTGGAGGAGAGCAGGAAGCAGAGATATTATCAGCTCAAAAATACTAAAAATATTATCTTGCTTAGCGGGTCATTTTGTTTTTTATGGGGTTGGGGGCAACTGCATGAGGAGAAGGATGTTAGAGATCCTCAGGCAATACACGTCACACTGGAATAGAGTAGCAGTGAAGAACACAAGTTTAAAAAGCACCGGTGGAGAATGGCAAATACCCTAGGAACTCCACAGTGTATCAGTTCAAGGTGACCCGTGGCATGTCTTCAGCAAGATCAGATGTTTTATTGTGTCAGTAATCTAGACATCAAGTGTCCAGCATCTGTATAAAGACAGCAAATACTCCCCACACACCTTCAGCAGCTTTGCCTTCATGGAGGCGGTGATTGAGGTTGGGTTGATGAACTGGAAGGATGGTGCAGCATTATTGGGATACTGGACAGGGAACATCACCAGCATCCTGACTCTGTGGTTGCCGCAGTGCACCGACACCGTACAGCTACGACTCACCGCATCCATCTGTGAGGAAAAGCAATTGCTCTGTAGTTAGATCTCCAAGGACTTTTAAATTTATAGTGGCTTAAATTCATGTTCAGGATCCGATTCCTCTGCACACCCATAAGACGAAGTCACGCTGTTCTCAAGGGCAGCGAACACAGTGACAGCAAAAAACCCCAGGCAGATGGGGACAGATTTGGCTCGCACCAGCAGACTGCCAGTCCAGCATCTGGAGACCACAGCCAGCCCAGGTAGCGCCAGGAATCAGGCTCTGCTCCCCAGCCTCCACTTCACTTGGCTGTGGAGAGCCCCAGGCCCAGTGCAGCAGCAATAGGCACCATGTAAGATCATACATCACTGTCTCAGAAAAATGCATCAGGATCATGCCATGAGCTGTGAAAACACAGGGGCAGGGAAAGGAGACAGGCAGCTACCCCACGCCTCCCATCCCAGTACAGTGCTGTGCCTCCAGTCAGCTTCCACGCACAGATGAGGGTTTGGCGTGCAAGGGAGAAGCCAAAACTGAGGAAGAGAGTGCAGGATAGGGAGGGCTCAGCAGATTGGGTTCATAAACAGTTGAAATGAGATCAGCTGCATGTAGTGGAACAAGTCACTTTCTACTCTGCAGTCTAGCAGAGAGGAAAACACTAGCCAGCCTTCTTGGGACCAGCCAGTGTATTTACCGTGCTGAAACACTTCCCTCACTCCCAGTGTCTGGGATTATCCTCTTTCCTACTACCCCTGGCCAAGAGGATCTCTACAGCTCAAAATAAACCTTGTTTACAGACAACAGTCACTGCAGCAAAGAAGGTTCCCCTCTAAAGGCTCCAATGAGCCTGCCTGCCCACATCTCTTCCTAACAAGCCAGCAAAAGGAAACTCTCTACCTCCACATTGACATTTCGGATCTGCACGTTGATCAGTGAAAACTCCTGCTGCAGGGTTTGAGGCAGCCCCAGTTGGTCCGTTTTCTTTCCCACCAGGGGATCATTCAGGAAATCTTCTTTTAAGGCTGACAGAAAAGATGGAGAACAGGTTGAGCCAAGCTATAACGGACAGACTTTCGGCACGCAATGCCAGGAGGTAGCCAAGATAGCAGGCTTTCCTCTGCTCTTCTCACACATGGAGGTATGAGTTTTACCTGGCAAAGACCTGCGAGCTGGAGGTTCTCAGTTGTTAGAGGTAGGCTTCTGAGCTTTGCTCTTTGAAAAAACCAAACCTGTCTGCACACCGGTTTCCCAGGAAAGTTACAGAAGCTGCCTGTACTCTGTACAGCCCTAAATGGTGTGTCTCTATTCATTTGAGACCCCTTCCCCTCCCTACACAGTACTGCCAGAGACAAACAGCTGAACTGGAGCCTCTTGGTTCAGCGGTAAAGAACTGCTGCCAAAGCAGTCTCCAGGAGGAGCTCTGGTCTTTGGGACTCACATCCCACCACTCTTGGCTTTCAGGGAATGTTTCCAAAGCATAATAAGGTTTTGGGAGAGAGAAGAGGGTATTTCTGGCCATAGTAGAGGCTTAATTCATTTGTAGCGGCCGTTTGCATTTAACGTTGCAAAGCACTCTAATGCTTTAATGGTCTCTAAAGACTCATCTAAATGCTGGGTCTAGCTGTCCAGTTCCAACAGTTTTCAGGAGGACAATAACCCCTGAAGGCCAGAATACATTTAAACAGCCAGGCAAGTGTTGCAGGACACAAGGAATTATGATTAAGGCAGCAAATTTGACTGAGTTTCAGAAGAATTGGTTTCTGCCTGTGGTCATGCCTGGCTTTTGCCTCGTATCTTGCTGTGTATCCCCATTAGAGCAGGGGTAGCTCCTTCTGAAGGGTGTTTGGCTGTGGCACCGCTTCCGAAGATGACTAAATGTATTTTTTGATGATGGTTCCAAGGACGTAAGGGAAGTCCCAATTATTCAGCCGTCATTCTCACGCTTACAATATCATATTGCATAGACTATTCCTAGCAAAAAATAAATGACAAGAAATGAAAAAAGATGCCCTTTCACAGGCATTTGCCTAAGTTACTGACTTTGCTGCTGGGATAAATGTATCTGGTTTTACTGCTGCCCAACGGGTTGCTGAATTTGGATAGGTAGGATGCTTAGCTACTCATTCCTGTTTGCAATTTTACTGTAGCGCTTAGATATACTTCACAAAAGGGAGCTGAAAAAGGGATTAAAGGAAGATCAGTGGCTCTCAGGGAAGATAATTATTTCTAGCTTAAGACACCACATAGCTTACTGAAAAGCCATCTCTGAGGTTCCCAATATGGGCAGTACTCTCCTTTTGTCTTCTCCTCCCATTCCCTTCCAATTAGTTTCTAATCCTCAAAAGTCCACATATTTGTCTAGATTCCTAAAGATCCTTCATAGGCAGCAGCCAGTGAGGAGAGCTGTATGTTGAAAACACAGCTGGTGGGCTTTCTGATTTATCTGCAGAGCTCTGTTCTCTTCAAAGATCCCCTAAAGTGCTTGACTAATATAACACAGAGACTTTGTCTGCAGCTGAAATGCAGGCACCTCCAGGGTGAAACATCAACAGTCCATAATAGCTCTTAGCCTAGAAAGAACTGAAATTCCTACCTAGGGATTTGCTTGTGCATTAATCCTGCAGTCATGGTATTTGCAGAAAAACCTACCCTGCTACAGAAAAGCCATTTTCATCCCCATTAGCCGCAAGGGAAACCCCACCAGTCTGAACCAAAGCCAGACCCACACAGAAACCACATAGGACGTATGAATGTGACCTTATCAGGGACACTGAAAGAGTTAACTCTCTCCTGTGGAAAAAGAGAGGTCAGGCAGCCAGAATGAGAACATTCAATGCTCCCAGCTGGAGCAAGAGAGGCTATGCTTCCCCATGCTCATGGTGAGCACCGGTAGCCAGGGCTTTTTCTATCATATCATAAAACTCTCATGCAGACAGAGGTGCTGATGACTTTTAGAAACTTGTTCTGCTGCCACATGGGACAAGTGGCAGAGAGGAACTTCACTGGGATTTGCTGGGCAGGAAGCTTTCAGTTAGGAAGAGATGCCTTCCCTAAGAGACCTCACAGCTGGTTCCTTTATTCAAAGGAAAGATATTAGACCATTTCCCCTCCCTTCTCTCCAGTTTGTTGGCAAGTGAAAGGAAGAATCAAATTGCTTTCCTGTAAGCCCCTCACACGAGGATCCATTGTAGCACCCTGCTACAATACAGAAAGGAACTGTGAATTTAAACCCAAGCTGATACAAACACACAGGAGTACCCAATTCTTCTTCCTCAGTATTAGATCTAGAAATCTTCTCTTTCGATAGCTTTCTCACATGCACATCACCACCACGGGTCTCGGCTGCTGCAATCTCTCCTATTCTGGTACTTACACTCTTCAAACACTAACACCCTGAATGTTTAACCTGACCAGAGTCTTAACCACATAAACCCTCCTTCGCAATCCTTCCTTGTTTGCCTTCTCTTCCATAAAGCCAAATCAATGCTTTCTGTTAAAGCCTCTGACCTGTTCCCATCCACCCATCTGGTACTCACAAGTCAGAGATACCATCCCTCCCACTCTGCTCTGCCAGCCCTCAGCCACCTCTCATCAATACATGAACAAAAATTCATGAGCTCTCTTCATCCTACTTCTGCTGGACAGCAGATGACACCAGCAAACACGTCCATGTTAGATGAGTTTGCACAGTGACCCCAGAAGTGTTTAGGTACCAGGTGTGATGTAAGCAGCTTGTGTCAGAGTGCCTTACCCATATGCTCCTCTCTTCTGTGGGCTCATCTCTCGGCTTAAATTAATCTACCTTCTTAAGAGCCAGAACTTACTTTCTGATTGCCTTAGTTTTGGCAGCAATTCACAACTATGACCTAAAGAGAATGTAATTAAATGATATTGGTGACAAGGAGGAGCTTCACTTTACAGCTAGAATCATTGTGTTAGAGGAGAAAAAACTTGGGAGGACCATCCTGAGAAACCTGTAGTGTTTTCCCTCCTCCCAGATGGGGAATCTATTAACCTTTGAAATAGCACCAGTTTGTGCTTTGCCTACGATGTTATTTTCTTATGCCAAGATGCATCTTCTTCCTAACACAAACAGAGCTGGTGTTTGATGTTCTACGACCCATCGCTTGTCTCACCTTCCTCATCCCCATGTCCAGAGTTATGCTGGGGCTCCGAGTCCTGGGGGTGAAGGGTCTTGTCCGGCTCTGGCAGATGAGAAATCCCATCAATTAGGTCCTCGACTCCATCCAGGATATCATTAGCGCACAGCTGAAAAGAACAAACACACCCACATGCTGCACAACAGAAACCAAGCTATGGAAAATGCCACCACTAAACGACTCATTTCTCCAGGGAGCTGGATTTGCAAGGTAGGTCTGTCCACGTAACAGTCATGACTAAGACCTCGGCATTGCTTCTGTGACAAAGACAGGTGATCTTCCACTTTCCAGCATCCTCAGCACCATCACCTCAGCCAGTCTGGGCCAAAGCTCCCGCTCACTTACAAAGCCACTTAATTGACAGAGCCAGTCTAAGTAACAGAGGTTTAATCAAATCTAAAGCTGATATTACTTTAATTCCTTGAATTAATTTGTCAAAACTGGTTTAAATTTTTTAGATCTGATGTAATAATAGCACACTTTCTGCTTTTGATATTTACTTTCCAGGAGGATCTAGAGACTCAGGTACACATTAGGGGCCCTAGTGTTCTAGGTCCTGTATTCAAAAGAGACCATGAAAACCCGTATTTTAAGTTCAGCACTAGAAAACGGGGACGATGAAGAGAAGAAACACAGGGAAGAGAAAGGATAAGGGTGCAACGTAGCAAACTACAGCATTTGTCACCAGCAACATGCCATGGTGCGTAGTTTGATCCAGGCAAAGACAAAAGAGTGGAAGCCAGCAGAGGAAGAGTAAAGGTTCTGGCACAGATCAACATGATTTAAAGGTGGGAAAGAAATCAAACATTCACAAATATATCAGGTAGGAGTAAAGGGTCATTTTTCACAGAGAAAGTTTGTTACAGACCTGCAGGACTCCTGCAGGATCTGTGCTGGGACACATGCTTCTCAACATATTCATTAAAAACCTGGAATGGGAGGTGAATAGCAACATGACCAGGTTTGCTGATGCCACCAAGTTTTTCAGGGTAGTAACAAGAGTGGCTGACTGCAAACTATCACAGAAGGACCTTACAGGAGTAACTGTATTAAAATGAAAGATGAACTTCAGTTCATATAAATATAAAGCAATGCACTTAGGGGGGAAAACGGGCAAGTTCAAGCTGACTGAGGGAACAAGATGTAGAGGCCAGACTAAGCTGATGTTTTCATGGAATTATGCCCGACAATTTAAAAAAAAAAAACAAAACAAACTGAGCACTGAGAATTCTTTGGAAAGAACAAAAGTTCTGATCTTCATCCCAAAAAGTATACAGTAGAACTGAAAAAGGGTCATGAAAGGTAAAAGGTTAATCAAATTTCTTGTACAAAGGATGAAGTAAATCAAGACCTTCTGATTTGAAAAAGGAGGCAGCTGAGGAGGGATATGATGGAAGTCTACTGAATCATCAGTAGCACAGACAAGATGGCTGCTCATTTCATCTCCAATGTAATGAAACTAGCAGGTTGCAAAATAAACAAATGAAAGGAGCTGGTTTTTTTTACACAACATGCAGAAAAGCCACGAAACTCCTTGTTGATAGGATGTTTAAGGTGACAAAAATTTACACAGGTCCAAGAAAAGACAGGTCAAATCTATGGAAGTGAAACTCATCAAGCTCTGTCAAATACAAAGAATCACTCCATACCTGCCTCGTTCTTATCCCTTTCCAAGACATCTACAGCTGAAGATGAGCCAGGGCAATACAGGGCATCACGGCCACATGAACCTCTGGTCTGACCCAGCACAACTGTTCTAGTAATTGCATCAGCAATTTGTAACTGCTGCCAGACCACAGAACAACAGGATTCAACACTGCCTGCACCGGGCTAAGGGGCAATGGAAACAAGGGGAGGAAGTGGAGGGCACAATCCCTACCTTTACCTGATATCTAAAATGCCAAGAAAGAGTCATAAGGTCTTGCAGCCATGGAGGTGGCATCTTCAGGGGCAATGCAGGCAGTAACCGATCTCCACCTTCCCCAAATGACTTCTACACTTACTGTTATGCAACAAGGTGGCCTTGTGCTTCCACAGAAGCCGTTGAGGCACAGACACAGAGAGGCCTCATCACAGGTCTCCTTGGGGATGTTTCTGGGCTGGAGCTGAAGAGGAAAGTGAAGCAGCAGCTGGCTGCTGTGTCTGCACCTTTAGGGTATCAGAGGAGTGACTGGGAGTGCAAGGAAACGGAGGTGAATCCAGCCTGTAAGAAAACTGTCTACAGTTCAAGAACAAAAGCGTTTACGTACCCTCTGCAGCTGAGAGTCAATCCGCCACATCCGCAGAGTCTGATCACGGGACCATGTAACGAGCTGGTAGTCTTTAGAACCTAAAAAGGACAGAAACAACTTACAGTCTCTGTTTTCAGTGGGGTCTATCTCAGCCCTGCATTTAGTGTAAACAGATTCGAGCAAGCCAGCAGGGAGATTCAATGGATAAGGCACTAAACCGAAAGGCAGAGCGAGTCTTTTTCTGCTTTGAATTGATCTAGGTCCATCAGCCTTTATGCCTCCTGGCACTACGGTTACCGCACCTCTAAATGGAGTATAACTTACAGGCAAAAAGCACAAAGCAAGTATAATGACTGTGATGCAAGTTTTCCAACTGGGAATGAAAAAGATCAACTACAATACTTATTTAAATAGATGAAATAATACAGTTGAGAAACATTTATTTTTATGATAACCGTAAAGTCAAAATAACTTTTAGTTCATCATATCTGCTTCAAGATGCAGATGTTTTAAAACATTTCTAAGCTAACAGAAGCTGCTTCTGCCCTCCTCCTTTTTCCTTCTGAAAGACTTGGATAATTCCAAGACAAGTTCAGGTTGTAATGAAATACATCTAGTGACATATTATCTATCAACAGATAAAGGTACACAGACTTATTTATGTCCACGTTTAGGCCTTGTGATACAGTTTAAGTTTCCCTTGTCAAACAGCTGCTACGCTGAAGAATTTGCTGCTGCACAGCTGCTTCCTACACCCCTCCGCTGAGGCACAGGGGCTGTCTAAATCCAGCACAGCAGACTCTGTGGAAGGAGATTTGCGCTACCTTGGTTGCCTTCACATTGAAGCGGATTTAGAATGCTTGTATGATTGATTTATGTTGCTTGAGATGAGCGTGACTTCCAGCCTTGGACATATATCTATTAGCTCAGCTAAGACAACACAACTGTGGTTCAAGCCTGCTTGAATGTTCATTCACAAGCTGTCTTAGACTGCACCTCCAGGTCCTAACACGGTTCTATATCACTCTCCCCTTTCTGAAAGGGGAAAAGCAAGGTATAGAGAAGAAGGTAACAACCGAATTGCCCCAGTAGCTGGTGGCAGAGGGTTGGACCAGAACTTTTACACAGCACTCCAACCGTACCACAAGCAAAGCCAGACATGCATGTTCTGTCAATGGTAGCTGTGCTGCTGGAAACAAAGCTGTGCTCTCTGTAGTTATCCAGCCTCTAATATGGAATCTCCTACATTTAGCTGCCTATGCTGGAAAATGTAGTCAGGACTGAACTCTAACAGCAGTCTCTTTATCCCACACTCTTCCTCCTGTGTCTGTCAGCACACAGATAAGGTGGGTTAGCTGGGTCTGTGGTCTGGGATATACTGGAGGCTGCTGGTGCAGGCAGTGATGTGAGGGGTTAACTGGTGTTAGCCTGTAGCTCTGAGCAGGGGGAGGGTGCCTGCACTCGTGCAGCCATTTAATAGTTTCTACAATTTATTCTGAAAGATCCATTTAAAAATAGATTCAGAGGAGAGTGGAAGTAATTAGAGTCACCACTGACCCACTCAGCATTTGGTGGATTTGCTTTGTTAGCATGGAAACAACAGGGCAATGCTTCTGTGGGCACTGCCATAAAACAAGTACAAAACAGCTGTAGTTTGAGAGAGGGCAGGAAAGGGAGTAGGAGCTACTCCAAGGAAAGGCAAGAGTCAAATGGCGATAGCATAAGCATCACAGCCAGGAGCCAGGCCTCTACAGCCCCAGTTAGCTGACAGTCGCAGCACAGGGGAGACAGCACATCCACCCCTGAACTCACCTTCTTTCTGCTTCCTCCACTGAAACTCCAGCACCACATCATCATGTCCCACAAAAGTGTGGACAGGCGTGTTCAAGTCAAAGACATTCCAGAGAAGGAGACTGTTCTCCCGGCGGAGTTGGGGGACCATCACTGTCACCAGTCCATTACTGAAAGGCTTAAGAGAGAAACACCCCTCCCGTTAGCCTTGGTGAGTTATGCTCCCATGCTGCTATTATCATACTTTAATTTTCCCCTTTTCCCACCAACAGAACGCATGGGTTTTAAAGGTGCTCAGCACAAACCAGAACCAGGCCTAAAACTGGGAGGGTCCAAAGCAATCGCTGTGCAAAACCACTGTCTTACAAGGCATAAAGGTGTAGTACACTGAGATAGTCAATGCAGCTCACTTAATCATTTCTGCCGCTTCCTTGCTTTTCAGCTATGAGGCTGGAAGGGATTTCACCACTGACTTTTCACATGGAACCCTTATTGCAATTTGCCTGAAGCTGCAAGAACTGCTACCTGGGGACTGAGCCCCAGCAGCTACTCAGGGTCACG
>NW_009626358.1:33472-47707 GCF_000690535.1 Cariama cristata
ACTGGAACCCAGTCCTACACACTCCACTGGGACAGCGAAAGGGGATCAAAGATTCAAGGCACAGCACTGGTTTCAGACCACATTCAAATGTCTGGGGAAGAGAACAGATATGACTGATGTTAAAAGCCTTAGTTTCACACGGCTGGGTGCTTGCTCTATAAAAGGCAATAGTTCTTGGATTTGATACGCTCTAAGAGCCCACTGTGGCACACTTGAAAACCTTGGGAGCAGAGGAAGCACTCAGAAGGAAGAAGACCGCTGCACTGCTCTGTGCAACATGTACAAATACTGAAGCCGAGTGGAAAAACACGACAGTGAGAGCAGCAGCCACTTCCTGAGCCTCCTGCTCCCAGAGCCAACCATCGGCACCTGGGTTTTAACTCCCCAGGAGGTTGATGGCCAAGACTGGGATCTCACACTGCTTGTCATTCCTTCTCTTAAGTGCCCCCCCATTGTAGATGTTGCTTTTCTAAGCCTTTTAAGCACCAAGAGGGACTTTTAAAAGATTAACTTAATATTGTTCAGCAGTAGAACTGGTGAGAAGCCCTTCAGCAGTTCTTCTTTATTTCATGTTCCTTTGTGCACTTGTTCTCAGAGCACAAGCGGGGCTGGTGGGAGTTTCTCACTCACCGTGTATCTCGCCTTCCAGACGGGAACCTGACAGGGAAGGATATTGAGGTACTTCCGAGGCTGACGGTAATCCCAAAACTTAAAAAAAAACAACAACAACAACAACAAAAAAACAACAAAAAAACAACCAAAAAAACCAGAACAAAAACCCAGAAAGACAAGCAAAGGCAGGAGTCAGCTGGCTATACTTTCAGGCTGCAGTTTTCCATGTGGCTTGCAGATATAACAGAGCGAAAAACATACCAGGGTGCCCACAGCATCATTAGTAATTCCATTCATTAACAGCAGAGATGGCCCCAAAGGACAAATATCAAGCTATCAGCATCTGGCAGCATCCCTTAGACAACAAGTGACTTGGGGTCATATTCACAGTGATCATAGCTCGAGTAATTAGAGCAGGGAGACAGGCAGCCTGCTTGGGCTTTCAGAGCTACAAGGTACCCTGCAGGCTCCCAGCCAATGTCCCAGTCCAGACTGGAGGCAGGCCCACCCTGCTGTTACTGCTAATTTTGTAATGAAGAATCTAACCTTTTGCTTTGCTAGAATACACATCAATTGCATTCGCCTCAGAGCTTAGCTAAATGTGAATGAACTCCATTTGGCTGACATACAAAGCACACTATTCCCCCCCTGCAAGAAAAAGGCCCTGCATAGCAATGCTTGCAGGCAGTCTCTTATTGATAACCCAGTTCGACGTGAGTTTGGGGCTGGAGTATGTCTCCCCCCAGGTTGCTGTAATCAGCCTGAGGCTGGCAACACTGCATTTTGGGGAGAAGGCTTTTCTGGCATGTGTGGCCAGCTCCCTTCTGGCAAGAAACAGGCAGAGGTGGTCATTTTCAGCTTCAGTACTGCCCAAATCACCACAGAGATGTGGCAAACGTATGTGCACCCATCCTGCAACAACTTCTCTGTCTCTTCTGTAAGCACATCCCTGGTTCAACACACACAGGTGGCCAGAAACCGAAAAATAAAGATTGAGATTTTGCCAATGGCAAGCACTCCGCAAGACTTCAGCAGTAGTAGAAGGGGATCTGCTCCACCATCCCGACATTTCCCCAGCAGGAGTCCCAGAAGCAACACTTACCCTGACAGAGTTGTCCTGGCTGGAAGTGGCCAGCGTATACTCGTTGTCAGGATGCCAATCCAGGCCGTGGATTTTAGAGAGATGAGCTGCCAAGTACTCTACTGCAGTGCTGGGTTTCTGCAAGAAGAGACATTTGCCTTCTCAGCACAGGACTACTGAAATTTCGTCTAGTTCTTTGCCATAAAAACAGACACTTTAACAAGGGCAAGAGAGGTAGAACACCCTCCTGCTGTGGAAAGGCAAATAGCTCAGCAAAAGTAGTTGAAGAAAAGGTCCTGTGAAGGTGTGGTAAATTCCAGCCACCAAGTGCAGCCCTGAATGATACTTTACAGTCAGTAAAACAGTTAAGTACTAAGAGATCAAAAGCAAAATGTTAACAGGCACAGTTTCTGGGGAAGGAGGCTATCTACATGGCTCATGGGCTCCCAATTCCCTCTAGTTTAAATCAACCCACAACAGAGATTTGGGATAAAGTGGTACATTTTTCTCAGTATTTATCTATATTGGGTAAGTGGTATCTTTAAGGTCCCTTCCAACCAAACCGCTCCATGATTCTATGGTGAGAATATGCACAGACTGCTCACAAAACCCTCAGCTTACTCTTTTGTCCCAGATTCGGACATCCCCATCGTGGCTTGTTGCTAAGCAGTTGGCATTTTTCTTGTTCCATTTCACCTGGGAAGCTCCAGCTGCAGCACAAACAAAGCAGGTCAAAACAAGCAATTAAAAAGTAAATGGCACAGTAGACCCTTGACCTGGGCTTAGAGCTGCTCTTCTTAGCACACGAAATGCAGTTCAGAGGAAGGATATTCCAGAAGCCAGCATGAAGGATGGCATGAAAATAGATTAACTTCTGATTCCTCAGTGTAGCGTTTGTGTCCTCAGGACCACAAAGCAAGAGCGTTCCAGTTACGTGCCTAGAGATCATCACAATTTCTAGCCATGGGTTGTACCTGATTAAAATATTCATGTCCGTTAGTTCAGATGGAGCAACTTCCTCCAGACAAGAACTGCAGGTTTATCACCTCCCTCCCAAACCCCTTCTGTTTTCATTCACGTTACTTCCAGGTGCCTAAGGATTGATTCATTTGTCTCCCCAACATCCTCTATACTAACTGATACTATACAAAGAACCAGTGTTATTGATCTACTATTAAAATCCAGGTGTAGGAGAAGGCTGCAGTGCAGGTGGACCTTGCGTCTGGCCAGCTGGAGGAAGATTCAGTGGGTGGACCAGAAGGCCCAACTGCCAAAATACATGACAGAAGTCAAAGATATCAATGGCATTGGAAAGAAACTCGATGATGGTCCAGATATAATTATATCTGATATCACAAGGGACTCAGTCAAGGGCTTACAATCAGAATAATCTAATAAAATCAAAGAAATATAATAAGAAGCAAAACACAGCTTCAGTTGATGTGGATTGTTCAGATATTGTAAGAGAAATACATGTTGTGTTCACCTTTATTCTGCCAGTATTTTCAAAACATTTTAAGCTATCAGAAAGGTGAGGTCCATGAGAAAACTAAACAGATCTCAGCCTGCTGCTATTCCCCATCTTCATTACCCACCTCCTGCTGCACAATGAGCAGATTCATCTTGACAACCTGGCAAAAGGCTAGTCCAGGGGAAAAAAAGCTGCAAATAGGGTGCCAGTTGATGGATTTGACAAACGTCCAGACAAACGTCTGGACCAGCACTAAACAGAATCGGGCATGGGAGGAAGGAAGCTTTCTAGGGAGCCAGCTGTTGGGCTGGCTCAACTGACCTGGGAAACCTCACCCCAGGCACCAGAACCAAACGCTGCTTCCCTCTGATTCAGTAAGGTTTTTGCACGCTGTGATAGAGCGGTTTGCTGGCTGGGAGGGAAGGGGGAGCCACTGCCGATGTGTAGCCTACAGAGATCTAAGCAGCAGAGCATAAGAGATACACGCTGCGAGGATTGCTGTAATACTGGGGACGGTAACTCAGGAAAAGGACATTTTGCTCATCATCTGTACTTCCCCCAGTTCCAACACGCAGCCGGCAAGGACTGACACACAGCACCTGCCAGCAGGCAGTATTACAGGCGGGTGGACAGTCAGATTGCCAACAGCCATGACAAGTGCCTTTCCAGAGCAAGCACAGCCCAAAGAAAACACTTTCGTGTCACCATCGCAGATTCCTGCCTGTTGAAGGTGCCTCAGGGAAGCAGGTACAGCTGGTTAATGTACCCAGCCCCTCAGTGAGTAAGGGAGCAGTCGGCAGCACTCAACACCACTGCCTGGGGTGTGATTTAGTTTGTCACCTGATTTAATCAAACATAAAAGGACATAGAGAAATTACAGACAGGCAACACAGGACAAGCAGTGCAGCAGGGTGGTTAAGGAGGGAAGAAGCTATGTCTAAAAGGCACAAATGCCATGTGACTGTCCACCAATTTCAGGACAGCCAGTTCAAGTACCGCCACTGCCCTCCAGGCCTGGGAACCTCCAAGGGCTCCACATCCCTCCTGAATTCTGCTCCTCTAAAAGGAGTTGCGAACCAGAGCCTCTCAGGCAGCTCCTCCACAGGACAATCGCACACCGTGGCACTTCTGTACTCTGCCATGTTCAGCCTTGAAGCGTGAAGGGAGGGAGGAATAACAGCAGGGGCATACAACAACAGGCTTGTTTAATGCCTACATCACACATATACGTCATACTTACCGACCGCAGAGAGCGAGACTGTAGGCTTCCTGGTGTCTCTGAAACACAACATAACTAATGTGAGTACCCACAGCACAGCCCAGCAGGTTCAGCCTCCCCAGTGAGCTCCCTGCTATTCCAGAACTAATTTTATTGCTGCTTCTTGGGAGCTAATGTGCCTTCTGCTTACCAAAATATACCAACATTAAATGGAATAAAGAAAGGGGTGACCAATTGGAGGACAACAGCCATCCTGTCTTGCCACCACAGAGAGCAGCAAGTTTAGGACATGGGATTGAGTTGGAGGGGACTAGAGGGAGGAGAAACACGTGCAAAGTGTGGCATGTTGCAACTGGGCAGGCAAGGGAAGTGGGCTCAAAAAGTGTTGCTGCAGGAAGCAACAAAACAGCCTTTCCCTGGAGGATTAAAAGGAACAAACAGAGCTGTGGAAAAACTTGACAAAAGCCACTGATGTGTTTGTCAAGCCTTTGCAGACCCTGATTCAAGGCAGATGGAGCAGTGACTTCAGAGCAAAGACTTCATGTCTGGCATATAACAACAAAATTAGTAGGAAATAAGTCCATCTGTGTGCAGACTCTACAGACCAAATTCTGTGGTGGCAGAAGCCAGTGTGGCATCATGACAACTCCTAGCAGCCAGGACAAGGATCAAGGCAATAATTCATTCCTTGACCTTGCTCCTCAGGAATTCACCTGCCCTTTCAGGAAAAATGCCAGTGAAAATAAGGAACACTGTCTTCAGCTTTTTGTTTGCTGAAAAGCAGAACATTTTCTGGAATAGTCTGCACCTCTCCCTCTATGAATTTCTACCTAATCAAAAAGTTATTTTGTATGAAAAATTAAAGTGGGGAATTTGCAGCTGCCCTTACCACAGGGCTACCTCTCTAGGGTGTCGTTAGAGACAGCTGCTTCAGCAGGGTATTCATTTGCTGGAGGCCAGCAGCCACAGGACCTCACTGCCCCAGCAAGCTCAGAGACCTTACTAGCACAAGTGGGATGTAGAGGCTAGTCAGAGACTGCCTAAGCAAGCACTTCTGGACGAGTGATAGACACAAACACAAAATGATGGAAAAGCACAATTGAGTTAAAGCAGGGCTTCCGATAACAACCTTCAGAGAACTCCATTTTTTGCTTGGCGCTAAGATAGTATCACAGGAAAACACAACCAGAAGTTATTGTCTCTCTATGTCTTTTAATTACACATTAATAATATATTGCCATTCTCAAGCACCATTTAACCAAGGACTTAAGTGCTTCATAGGAGCTAAACAAGCCTCAGGGTAGGCTGGTGCAGTGGGGTTATATAATTATCCTCCTGTTATAACTGAGCAAGGGAGGCAGAGAGGAACAAAGTGACTTGCCGGGGGTCATAAAGAGTTGCTGTACAGCCAGCAAGAGAACCCAGCAGTCCCAGCGTCAGCTCCTTGCTTCTCAGGTGTAAAATATGGGGGTTTCATATTGGTGGGTTTTGGATATATATTTGGAAATATCTGTTACTCTGCAATTACTCATCATAGAAAGTACCAGGAATCAAGGGAAGGCACAAATGGGAAAACGTTCCTGAATACCACTGCCAGTCTTCCTACCACTGAGAACGCGCCAGTAACAATCACTGAATTTAGTGGAAAATGGCTGCAGGATCATGAAATGGTGCTCATTCACTCAGCTAAACAAACCCAATCGGTTGAGGAACACCCTTGGGCTCCAGGAAAAGCTCCCGAGGAAAGATCTGAAGTGGGTAGGGAGCGAAGTCAGTCGATATTTTTTCAAAACAGGAGCATGACTGTGGGCTTAACTGTACCACTCTGCTGCCCTTCATTGACTCTGAACTGGCTTGAAAATAGGGAAACAGACGCTGTCTTTGAGATTACGGGAAGTAGATGAAGCCCCTGCAAGCAGAGCTAAAAAGCAGCACCCATCAGTGCGTGCTTTGCCCTGCAAGCTGCTGATTACGGAAAGGAGTCCAATGATTTCCCTGCAGTACAGAAACATACTGATTCTTACTTGATGTCCCAGATGTAGATGTATGTGTCAACAGAACTGGTGACCAGCAGGTCTGGCTCAAACACCGCCCAGTCCAAGTCACTGCAAATGCAAAATCATAGTAGGTCAGCAAAGAAAAGCACAGACAGTTTGCATCAACTTCTCACAAGCACCCCAGTACATTTCTCCAACAAATTCATGGCCGCTCCATCACATCTACTGAAACTTTTTAAGTAAAAAGCAAGATCTTAATCATTTCTCTAGGTAAATTCCAAGAAGCAATGAAATGTTTCTAATTAAATTCCAGTGAGGCATCCTCCTAGCCCTGAACTTTACAGCTATCGTGTGTGTGCTCTTTCCTCCACAGAAAAAGGGACACTGTTTCTGTGAGCTCCCAGTTACCACAAATTCTTGGCATCAACCCCTCACTCTGGGATGCCTTCCTGTTGGGCTCACCAAGTGCACCTGGGACACAAATAGCTTCCAGTCAGCCCAAACAACTGCCATTTCAAGGACTGCGAATACTTTCCAAAGCCAGAAGCTGAAGTAAAAACAGTGCTTCACCTGCATTTCCAGCCCAGCACTAAAGGGCTCTCCTAAAACCAGAGGCAGAAATCTCCCCTGTACCACCGTAACTTGCCGTGAACTTGATCTTTGGGATTACCTGCTTTAATTAATCACACAGAAACATGGCTGGGATTCAATTTAATAAACATGTTGTTACCTGCTTCCCAGATGATAGTTGCTGTTCATTACAAGGACAGCAGCCTAAGGCAACAAGACTTGAGCCATCAAAGCCTAAGCTGATGTACTGGGGGAGCCAGGAGAGACTGAGCAGCTTCACATTCGACATCGTCTCCAAATGGG
Organism: Cariama cristata; assembly: GCF_000690535.1. Lineage (NCBI taxonomy): Eukaryota > Metazoa > Chordata > Aves > Cariamiformes > Cariamidae > Cariama > Cariama cristata. Next base: position 40,726 of record NW_009626358.1, read on the forward strand.
ATGGCAGGACAGAGCAGCAGGGAGTACAGTCCAGAAAAGTAAGTAAAAACAGGCTCAGAGCAGAGCCTGAGCAGGACCAGGACCAAAACATTCACCTTCTGCGAAACAACCCATCATTTTCCACCCAGCAGTCCGCAGCATCGCTTGCTCCTCACCTGATCACACGTGTGTGTCCTTGCAGCGATGTGCAAACTTCACCATTACCTTCCTTCCACTTATACAGGTCAACTCGCTGATTGCTCTGAAATTAGATGGAAGAAAGGAGATAGTGTCAGGCAAACAAGGTAGGACAGGAACCCATGTGTCAGGATCAGGTGCCCTTCACTTTGAACAACCTCAGTTACCAATGAGTCACACTGTGATTAGCAAAGTCCTTGCCCAAAGCTGGAGAGCAAAGATGAACCCACAGGCTGCAAGGACTCTCAAAAGCTTAGGCTTTAATTACACCCACTTAAAATTGGAGATAAACAAGAACGGGAGGAAAAAAGTCACACTGCAAAACGTTTCCGCGAAATTATGTTCTCAGAGCTTTTCTTTCCTAACAACATGCTGTAACTGCAGGCAACAGGCAGCCAAATTCTCTCTGCAGGAATACCCTACCAGTCTGTTCAGATTCACAACTGGAGTTTTCAGTGAGGGGGATGATGGACCACCACTGGTTCTCCTCAACTCTCCCTCAATTTCCTTCTGCGATAAACAGGGCCATTGCCAAACACGAACAACACATTCTAATGGCTTCAAAGTCACCTCCTCAAGGGTACTTCCATCCTTGCCAGTCCAGGAAAAAAAAAAAAAAGCAGCCTTAAGTGCTTATCACTAACTGTAAACCACAGGACCAAACCAGATAAATCAATGACAACACTATTTAGGGCTCCTTCACTCATTCCAGGAAAAAATCCTCCCCCCAAATGCAGCCACACACAAAGTTACTTGAAACTAGTTATTGCGCTTTAAGTTCATGTTCTGCCTCAATCAAGATTCACTTCAGCCCAAGCCGACTCTAATCTTTCTGGGGAAGGAACTGCCTTTTTGGGTGCATGTATAGCACCAAGCTCAGTGGTCTTGGACCATGACTGGCAAGTCATTTTGATTTTGCAGAAACAGAAATTACACGACTTCAAAATATGATCTTTGTTACCCCCATGTTTTCAGACTTACAGGTAGATGAGGGAAAAGATAACAGAGAAGAGACTTTTCTTACATTTTTGCGGTGGTGTGGCGTTTTTTTTTTCTACTCTGAAGCTGCTTCACATGAATTCGAACTTGCAGATAGATAAAACACTACAGCCTTCCCTGAAATGGAAGGTCTCCTCCCAGCTCAGCAATAATATATGGCATTTCTCTAATAACTCACAGCAGAGCTGCACAAGAGCTTGGGGCGAGGAAAACTCCTTGCATGTTTCTCATTGACAGAAGGATTTAAGAGGGTAGAGTGAAATTACCCAACAGGATTTATCCAGGACTCCAGAGTTGATGCTACAAGATAAGGATCACCAGAAGTTTCCCAGACTGTTAGTGGGGCATCTCACATGGAAAGTTTTGCCCTAGCACCAGGTGTGGGGGAATGACAGCTCCTCCCATCGGGAACATTTTCTAACAAGTGTGCTTCTCGCGATAAGTATCAGTATACACTTCCAACAATTTCATCACCCTCTTGTTCAAGCATTTGTGACCACACAAAAGCAGTAACAAAGATCTAGGATTGAAAACAATGGCATTTCTGAAACAACAGCTTAGGAGTCCTCAGAAATGTGCTTGAGCCAGAGGGCGGGCACAGCCAAGCTCAGCAAGAGGATGTTTCAGCTCTTCTGGAAAGAAGCTAAAAAAAAAAAAAGCAGCCCTTATCCAAACACAAGGACAGACTTCTCCGCCCGCACCACTTCCAATTAACAGCACTGCAAAGCGGGTGAAGCTGTTGGCAAACGGGATGGTTGTGTAAAAAACACTCCCTTTCCATCCGCAGGGATGCAGAGGGATAGGACCCTCAGGGTTGTCTACAACACTTGCGTGGTGTACCTGAACATATGACAACCTCAACAGTGAGCTGATGGGGGACTGACAGTCAGTTTGAGTCCAGAAGTAGCAAGTCACATCTTCACAGTGCTGAATCCAAGCTGATTTAGCCTTCCCAATGCATCTTTGCTCCCTTAGGTATGGCACTCAAACTCATCCACACTGCCTCCAGACCTAATCTGGGGGACACAGACCTGAGCACATGGTGTAAGTCTGCTTTCCACTTCTAAACTAGACAGGCTAAATTCCAGTCCTAGGACAGGACTGTAATGCATCAGCACCAAACCGCCAGCCAACTTTTAAGATTTCCAGAAAGGAGGTGTTTCTGACCCAAACCCAAAAAGCTACCCGATTTCATCTTCCTCACCTATGTGTGTCAGCAACTACATCTAAATCACCAGAGCATCTTAGCATCTTTGTTTATAAACGGGAGCAGCAAGGTTTGATGCCAGCTACACCTAGTTTCAGCCTGGAACAAGATGGGTTCCTAGGACAGGAGTGCTCAGATGGGTGAGACTGTCACAGCTTCCCTTTGCAGCACAGTCCTGCTCAGATCAGCATTAACTGATCACTGGATAATGCCTTCAGAGTGTGTTTAAAAAGAAGCTTTCCAGCTCTACTCACAGCCTGCACAGCACGTTTCCGTATTTGGTTTTGATTTTCACAGACTGTATATAGAAGTGGCACTGAAGGACACTTTTTTTGCAAGTTTAACTCTCCACTCAGAAGCAGACAGTTGCTGAAGGCACCTTTAAGGTGTCATCACGAGCGAGAGCTGGGAGAAGACAGGCTGGGGAACGTCAAAGAGTAAACAAGCAAAACCTCCTAACTGAAAACACCAGTCTGCTTTTAAGATCATCTTTAATTTCAATTGTAGCCAGGCCAGGAAGCAAAAGGAACAAAAACCCCAGGAAACCACCTTCAGCTAAGTGTTTTCTCAAAAAAAAAAATAGATGAAACCTCTCCACTCCCAGCAATTCCAGGACTCTTGGGCCATAAAAGCAGATGCAACACGGCAGCAAAAGCACTTCGCCATAAGAACAGGCTGCACCTGGCTGGCCGGCTGCTGCAGTGCTAGGGTTGATGGCTACGACTGACACTTGCAGAAGCCCAGGGCTCTGGGTGAACAAGCTACAGAGCATGATAGATCTAGTAAAGATCAGAGCTAAAAACTGCACTCAAATCTCACATGGCCACTACTGCTTCTTCAGACCAGACTATTTACTTCTCCACACATGGAATAAGACTCCTCGCTGACTCGGTCCCTGCCTATCTGCAAACCTAGGCTGTTAAAGCAGTGAGCCAGTATTGACTTGTGCTATTTACAGACTGCCTGGTGCACCACATCCCACCAGGAAGGCAGGGAGGTGAAACCAAAACAGCACAGAGCAAGAAATTCAGTAAGTGTACAAATCACGTAAGAGAATGGAAGCTAGAAAGAGAGCACATCCCCCCTCCCTTCCAGAAAAGGACCATTTGGATGCTCAATTTATTTGGCAAGGTGTTTCATAAAAAGACAAGCAAGCAAAACTAGATTCAACACTGACCGACCAATAACTGAGAGCCAACAAGCTAAAACATTTCACTGGCAATAAATCAGAGTTAGGCCTTGATCTCACAACGTGACTTGCAGAAGCATGCCTGTGCCAGCACCATTCAGCCTTCCAAGTCTGCGGAAGTCCACCCATGAAAGACCAGGGAAGACTATGAGTTACAGCTTTTAAATGAAAGAACTTACCGAAGCTGCAAAGTAGTACGCATAGCTGTCGTGCGGATTCCACTGCACTGCCCCAATGTCCCACTTGCTCTGTCGGGAAATCTTTCGATGACCCTCATTTGGTGCATCCAGGTTGACGATGTAGAGGAAACGGCGGCTGCAAGACACACAGACACAAAGGGGTTGTATCGCACAGGACTGATCTCAAACCCCCAATCTCAGATGGAGCTCACAGTCTAGCGCCTAGAAGACCAAAGAAGAGAAGCACTTGACAAGACAGATGAAAATAGTATTCCTGAGAATGCCACATTTGATCACATACTTCAAAAAGGGCTGCATTAAAAAAAGAAAAAAAAAAAGAAAAGACACACTGAAATTAAACAGGATCTGCAAATGTAACAGAGAGCTCAGACCACAGAAAACACCAGATAACTAGGATACAAAAGGAATTGCTGGGAAATGGTGCAAACACATCCAAATACGCTTTGCTGGCCTAATGCTGCAGCAGCAGAGCCGAGGTGGTGCACGGCTGGCAGTGCAACGCAATAGCTTCACATGAGCCAGCTTCAGTCTGGAGAGGTTGCTCTGAGCAAGAGTTAATGAGCCTTGACAAACATAAGATGATTCGAAGGTGCCTATGTCTCTCCACATCACAGTTTGGGGGGCTTAGTTCCACAGACAGTACCAGTACACCTGCACAGAGTGAGCTCAGCTGCAGCAGCTTATTAACATGGGTGGACACAGCACTCCACTGATCCGGTTATATTACTTACCTGAGCTAACCCTATATGCAGCAGGTATATATATTTGCATGATGCTAAACCTGAGCTCATCCGTTCTGCTGGATATGGCCAACTCCCCACAAAGCTAGGCAAGGTATCATTCCTTCCACAGTGTGATTCATCTTACAAGCAAGACAAACCGCCCAGAAATAATTGTGACCCAGCTGAGCTCTAATGGAAGACCAGCACCAAAACATATTGAGCCATAATTAACCACACCAGCATCACATATGTCAGCTGCGTAGCAAGCATACAGCTGCTCTGAGCACTGTGAATTTTCCCAAGAGAAGGAACATAAAGAACATCTTTGCTGCCTTCCCAGACCAAAGCCCTCAGGCCTCCCTACTCTTAAAGAGCAAAGATGCTGAGCCCTCTGAGGCTCTCACAGAGTTTTAAAAGAAAGGAGGCAAATCCATGCCGAGCATGCAGAAGTTTGAAAAGCAGAGGGCTGCAGACCCGATACTGAATTGCAGATAGGCCGTCCCCAGCTTGCTGTTGGCCCAAATAAGCAAACTGCAAAACTGGGCAAGTGTAAGGAGGAAGAGGCATCAAGTTAGACCCAAACCAGCTGCCAAGCTGGTTATTCCTGCGCAGGGCTGCTGGACGAAGGCTTTACATGGAAACGAGGAGGCCTCTGAGTTGTTTCAAAGGACCCTGTTTCTCTAAGACTGACCAAAGGTCAGCTGCACCCACACAATCCTGAATTTGAAGCAAACATCCTAATTGGGGTGGTAATTGTGTCACTGACAGGGGGACAGGAATAGCTGTTGGTACTGAAAGGTGGCAGCTGAGCAGGCTGTTTGAAGACTTGCCCTGGAGGGGGATATGTAATGCCAAGCCCTCCTGGGAGTTCTGGTAGCTTGGAGTCTATGGCACCTACCGCCCTTGTTGGGTGTCACCACACCACACCAGCAGAGAAGCAGGTCAGGGAGCTTGGCTCCTCCACCCAAGTACACCATGGGAATATTTAGGGCAAATCTTGTCTTAAGGAAATGATTTAATCTTTATCTCAAGTAGAATCCGAACAGTACTTCATTGTGCTCCACCTCCCACAAGTGGATTTGGTGACACATGTATCAGGAAAGCCACGACAACATTTTATCGTGCTGTGTTGCTGGCTTTTCACTCTGTATCCCATCAGAAATGTGAGCCAGAATCCTTTTCATCCTTGAACAAAATTCAGCTGCACCTTTCTGAAACAATACCTCAGCCCTTCAATTGAGGTCAGCCTGAAGGTTGCTGATTTGGCTTGTGGAAATGACTGTCACACATTTCTAATGGGGACTGTCACACTCACCCCGACAGTACTGCACGCTGTCCTAGGCAATCCACTGACATCGCAGTCGCCTGTTAAAGAGAAACAGAGAACAAAATTAAATTATACCTGTCAGGCTTCTCAGTCAAACACACAGCTTTGGCGAGGAGTTCAGGAAAACCTGCCAGCTCATCTTTAAGGTATAAACTGCTATGGTAAGAGTCAAGGCTGAGATCTGTCAGGGATGGCAGAAGTAACATCCCCTTAAAGAAGCACAGATGGGTGACAGGGCATAGCGGTTGATTTTGGGATGCAGGGTAGCACACAGAATACATCTTTGTTAGAGTAAAGTGAAGACAAGACCTGGCAGACACCATTACAAGCCCTGAGACCTTGCTCCCTTCTCCCCACTATGGCAATCACAGCTGCAGCCTTTCAATCAGCAATCTCTAATAATCCGTATTAATCAGCCTCTGCTCCTGCTTGGGAGCTTTCTCAGTCTCTCTCTCTCCCATTGCAGGGCCAGATTTAATTATATGCGTATTGGGAGATAGAAGTGCAACCATTTGTACATGGCTGGTCTCCAAAAATGAGAGATGGCTAAGAGGCATCAGAATTTACTCTCACATCCCTGTAAAGAAGTCCAAGAGATAACTTAAATGCCGTAAGAATTAATAAAAAAAAACCCACACAACTGTTTGAATATTGTCTCCCCCTCTTTTCATTCAGAACGGAATTGGCCAATCACCCTGTTTAATTGCCAAGAGAATAAAGGAAAACTTTACTTGGAAAGCTGAACAGTTCAGCCCATAAACACAGATAGGACTTCAATGCAGTTCTTAGCGTTCACAGTACAAAACCAGAATATGCCCCATAGTCTTCTAACTGCCTGCTGTCAAAGCTACCTCTCTGAAGGCTCAGGATGTCTCTGTTGCTGTTCAGGATTCTGCTAAGTACTCTCACTGTGGATGTAACAAGACTTCAGGATGTCCCACAGCTACTACTTATAAGCATCACTAAAACCAGACAGACAATATGACAATCTCACTTCATTTCAATCAGGTTTGACAGAATAACCATCACAGAAACCTGTTTTTTTCAAGCAGGGCCCCATCCCCTACTTGCAAGTACCCCAACTAAGGGAAAAACAGCATCATAGGCTCATTCTTCACTAAAGACCAAGAGTCCACAAAGCAAAGAGCTACAAAAGCCTGC
>NW_009626358.1:47729-49977 GCF_000690535.1 Cariama cristata
TCCGCAATAACCCCCAGGCTTACATTTATAACCCAAACAAGCCGAGTTTCACCTCTTTTGCTGTCCTGGGAATGACCCGCTTTCATTGCTTTTTCCTAGGTAGCAAATCTTCTGGTAAGGTTTTCCTAGTCCTAAAACTAATGCTGTAAATAAGAAGCTAGTTTTAAAATCTCTAAATTGTAAAGAAATTATTTCAGCTTTCTAGATTTCACAGCACCTTGCAAAACAACAAAGCGGGTTACTAAATTTATAAAAAAGCAAGCAGGAGAAGGAAGTTTCCCCAGATGATACACATTTCACTTCTGAGGAATTAAAACGAGGATCATTAAAACCGTTACTGGAACCAGAACTTTCTCATGTGATGAAGAGGTAGTCAGCCAACATATTTCATACAGCTGTGGCCATCTTTACTCAAGACAGAAAGAAAACACATCAATTTAAAGTGATCAATAATTTCATATAGGAGTTTATTTTTTCTGATGTTAGCACCAGGATCTCATAAATCCTTACAAATTGCTTTTAATAATGAACACTGGTAAACTGTTTTTCCATGCACCAAACATCATAAAATGTAATGAACAATGAGACTGAAGCAAAAAGCTTCACGTGTCAGGCTGCTACACCAGTGGAGCGCAAATGAAGTCATTTTATAGCAATAAATGGTTCCCTACAATACTACCCTCTTATCTAAGCAACAACAACAAAAAAACCCTACAAACAGCTGTCATTTAATGTGCTTAGTATATTGATATGTCAGCCTTCACAGTGCTACCTTCCAGAAGGGGGGAGTTGACGCTAAACAAACTAACCTGAAAGCAGCTTTTAATCCTAAAACAACAGCCAGGATAGCTAGAATTGCTGTTTATGAGTAACAATTACGCGAATAAGCACGGAAGGAGTACCGCACATTTGAAAACCAGCTCTGAGCCCACAGCCTAGGCAGCATCTTCTCAGACTTCAAACATCAACTTTTACATTTCACTTGACTGCTGCTAGGCAAGCCAAGGAAAACACCTTTTCATGTCTGAGCTTCCATTAGTTTTGAATCTACCTTAATTCTCTCCACCTGCAAGGCAACACACCAACGCAATTTGCCAGCACTATACTGGTTTTCAAGAGCTGCAAACTCTTAGCAAGAAAGACCAGTTCCCTGCATAGCTAACTTCCCATCTACATGCCAAGTTGCTACAAATGGTACTATTTCACCGTTGGATGTGGTAAGCTTTATTCTCCTTTTGATAGCACAGACAGCCTGACAAGAGCCTGTGGGTCCCATCTAAATCAGAAGAGTATAGAGACTGCCACCTCAGCCAGCTTGTACAGAAAGATGACACTTACAGGCAATATTGGCCCCAAACTACCCAGAGATTTTCTGAAGTGTTACAGGTTGGGTGCTGTAGCCTTCATATGACACACCCTGGCACGGTGAACGAAGACAACTGCAGTGCTTGCAGACATATACAGGCTATAAATGTAACAGCTGTGCGCTCTTTTGACTCTTATTTCCATTTAAGTTGGTTTCAGGGTAGGGATGTTGGAGATAGTGTGGCCTACAGGCAGAGCTCAAGCCTGGCACAGGATGATTATACCCAAGGTGTTTCAATTTCTCAAGCTCAGGTTTCCCATCTGCAAAAATGTTTGTGCAGACTCCTAAAAAAAAGCTCAAGCACAAATATATGAGTTTAGCTTGAAGGAGCAGTCTAGCAGCCCCAGCCACTGAAGCTCTCTGGTTTCATACAAGAGAGCAGGCAGGTCAGAATGGCTCTAGAAAGATCACACCAGAGTAAACTAAAGTGACCAAAATACCAGCGGTTAACCTCTCTATTAAGGTATACGTCTGAATAACAGCAAGATTGAAACCAACTGCTGCAGAAGAGGATGGAAACACCTGTTCTGTCCGCTCTCCCACACCAGTCATTATGAATAAGCAATCAAATCATGAGGCCACATATCTCCCGAGCCAGATGCAACTTGAATCTGTGATCTAGGAAGACATACCTTCGTATCTCATTACCAGTTTCCTGACTGCAAATCTTGAATAGAAGAAGAGACTGCTTAAACATTTCTTCCAGGAGGAAAACACAATTAATATAAAGCTTTTGAGGTATAAAAGCAAAAAGCTTTGTGAGCTTACAGAGGGCAGGCTGGATGTAACGCACAGGATTCAGTGCCCTTATTTCCAATGGTGAATGCAGAGCTGACATTGCTCCCGCACAAGAGGACAAACGAGAAGATGAGAGTTTGCAGA
>NW_009626358.1:49997-50227 GCF_000690535.1 Cariama cristata
GCCTGCTGAAGTAGTTCATCTTTCACCCACCATATCCAGCTTTGCTAGGCAACTACCAACATCTTAAAAAACCCCACATTTCTTAGAATAGCTTCTAAGAGAGCATGTAAGCAAACTCTGAGGGGAGTTCTCCCGTAACCAGCAACTTCAAAAACAAAAGCTGACCTTTTTGTTATTTATTCAAAAAACACAACCCGCTTCTCGAGCAATACTCAACAACTTATATCGCA
>NW_009626359.1:0-299 GCF_000690535.1 Cariama cristata
GGGGACATGTTCACACCGCCGGGCACGTGGACCCCACATGGTCTGGGGGGGACAGCAGAGCCCTGGCACCCACGTCCCCAGCAAGGGCGATCGGGTGCCCATGACAGTGCGTGCTGGTGAAGGATCCTCCCCTGTCCCGGGCTCAGCACATCCATCAGCGGGAGAGGCATTTGCAGAGCTCCTGGGGCCACCGCGAGTGCTGACTTCTCCGAATCCCGCAGAGCAGATGGCCCCGAGCCACCTTCAGAGACACCTGGGGAGCAGAAGGACACGTCCTGTCCTCAGCCCCGGGCAGGGGG
>NW_009626359.1:403-755 GCF_000690535.1 Cariama cristata
CCTGGCAGAGGATTTACTGCCGGGCATCGCTGCCCTCCCGGCTGGCCGTGGGAGCCAGCGCAGCTCGGCAAGCTCCCGGCTCTGAGCACCCGCGGCAGCCCCGTAAAGGCATTGCGCTTCCACAAGGCTCGACTGGCCCAATAAAAGATTATCAGCTAAATAAAACAAGAAGTGAGTGATGCCACTATGCCCTGTTGGATTGAAATTGTGTGAGCAAAGTGGTTTTCTCGGGGAGATTTATTTCCTCTGCCGGCTGCAGGCAGCCAGTCCGGCGGAGAGAATGAGCCTCTTGCTCCGAGGCCACCACTCCCTCCTGCAGCCAGCACTCAGCTTTTATTTCATTCTTGAGGGA
>NW_009626359.1:909-1151 GCF_000690535.1 Cariama cristata
ACCCGAAACCTGTGGCTGGGGCCAGGAGGGCGATCCCATGCCAGTGGGGACGGCTCCTGCCCTGGCCTGGACTCAGCCTCAGCTGTGAGAGCCGGGGCAGGGCCAGTGCCATCCCCACCACCTGCCCGCCGGGGCCAGCGCCAGTGCCGGCAGTGCCGCAGCAGGACACCGGCTGGGGGCTTCTCTGCCCCAAAACCTGGCTGGGGAGGGGGAAGACAGCATGCGCAGAGGGCGGCAGAACC
>NW_009626359.1:1585-1803 GCF_000690535.1 Cariama cristata
AAAATGGGCGTGCGAGTTCCCCCCCCACCCCCCCCCCTGCCACAAGCTTCAAATGTGCCCCGTAACAACTGGGCACCGGTCCCTCCTCCTGATGAGCCCTGCTCACTGGAAAGCATGCCATTAGATCCCCAGTAATTGTAAATATTGCAAAGTGCTTGAGTCAGCAGTCTTGCTGAATTTTGCTTTCAACATCTGCAGCCCAATAAATCTTTGTCTCC